>NC_091986.1:148990507-149290507 GCF_044704955.1 Pristiophorus japonicus | reverse complement strand
ACACAGTGGACAATGTGGTCCGGAATGGGGCCATTGACACCCACTAACAGGGTACTCAAGGGCAGTCAAAGGGACAATCATGGAGGAATGGCGGGTCATAGCTCCTTTGTTCACAACAATGAGAATCTAAGCTCATGCTGGAGGTGTGGGGGAAAACACTCTGCCAGGACTTGCAGGTTTCAACAATTTGTCTGCAGAAATGCAACCTCGGTGGCCATTTAACTCGAATGTGCAGGAAGCCTGTAGCCAGGCTAATTTACGAGGCGGATGGACCAGAAGAGGAGTCAGTGAGGCAGGATGACTCTTGGGGCAAATCAATGGACGCTGAAGTTCGGCGGGTTCATGTGGCAAACATTCACAGCTCATACACCAAAACACCACCTATGATAATGAAGGTTTTACTAACCGGCATGGTACGCATGGAGCTGGACACGGGGGCCAGCCAGTCACTCATGAGCATTCAACAATTCGAAAAGCTATGGCCACACAAAGCCAGTAGACCCAAACTAGAACACATTGAGACACAACTACGGACATATACCAAAGAAATCATTCCAGTACTAGGCAGTGCAATGTTGGCGGTCACACACAATGGATCAGTGAACCGGCTGCTGTTCTGGATTGTCCCGGGCAATGGTTCCGCACTGTTGGGAAGGAGCTGGTTAGCTGAGATGAACTGGAAATGGGGGGATGTGCATGCAATGTCATCTGTGGAGCGAAGTTCATGCTCACAAGTCCTACAACAATTTGAGTCACTATTCCAACCTGGCGTTGGGACATTCAAAGGTACCAAAGTAGTGATAGGCATCACTCTGGATGCCAGACCAGTGCACCACAAAGCCAGAGCGGTGCCGTATTTGATGCAAGAGAAAATTGAGAGTGAATTGGACCGTTTGCTGAGAGAGAACATCATCTCGCCCATTGAATTCAGTGAGTGGGCGAGCCCCATTGTTCCCATCCTAAAAGCGGATGGTTCTGTCAGAATCTGTGGCGACTACAAGGGCACTATCAATCGGGTGTCCCTACAAGACCAATACCTGCTCCCGAGAGCGGAGGATCTTTTTGCCATGCTGGCAGGCGGCAAGCTGTTTACCAAGTTGGATCTCACTTCAGCCTACATGACCCAAGAACTGGCCGACGAATCTAAACTACTGACCACCATCACTATGCACAAGGGACTGTTCGTTTACAACAAGTGCCCATTTGGCATTCGATCAGCGGCATCGATTTTTCAAAGAAACATGGAAAGCCTGCTCAAAACCATTCCTGGAACAATCATATTTCAGAACGACATCTTCATCACGGGTCGTGACACCGAGGCACACCTCCACAATCTGGAGGAGGTGCTACGCCGACTGGACCGGGTAGGCCTGCGACTCAAGAAGTCTAAATGTGGGTTTTTGGCTCCTGAGGTTGAGTTCCTGGGCAGGAGGGATGCTGCAGATGGGATTCGGCCCGCTGAATCCAAAACGGAGGCGATTCGACGAGCGCCCAGGCCTGGCAACACATCAGAGTTACGTTCATTTCTGGGACTCTTGAACGATTTCGGGAACTTTCTGCCGAACTTAAGCACGTTGTTGGAGCCGCTTCACGTGCTCCTGCGTAAGGGTTGTGACTGGTTTTTGGGGGACTGTCAAGAATGGGCTTTCAACCGGGCGCGGAACCTACTTTGTTCAAATAAGTTATTGACCCTGTACGACCCTTGTAAGAAATTGGTTCTGTCATGTGATGCATCGTCCTATGGGGTTTGGTGCGTGTTGCAGCAGAGTAATGCTGAGGGCCAACTACAACCTGTGGCTTATGCTTCCAGGTTGCACTCTCAAACAGAACAAGGATATGGGATGGTTGAGAAGGAGGCACTCGCGTGTGTATATGGTGTAAAAAAAATGCATCAGTACCTTTTTGGCAGGAGGTTCGAATTAGAGACGGACCACAAGCCGTTAACATCCCTGTTGTCAGACAGCAAGGCTGTCAATGCCAAAGCATCAGCTCGCATACAGCAATGGGCTCTCACGCTGGCTGCTTATGACTACTCCATCCAGCACCGGCCTGGCACCGAAAATTGCGCTGACGCGCTCAGCAGGCTTCCACTGGCCACCACCGAGGTGGCAGCGGAACAAAGCGCTGAGATGGTCATGGCCGTTGATGCCTTTGACAGCGCAGACTCCCCCATCACAGCCTGCCAGATCAAAATCTGGACAAACAGAGATCCCCTCCTATCTCTGATTAAGAAATGTATCCTGACTGGGGATTGGGCGCCCGTACACGGAACATGAACTGAGGAGGTCAGACCGTTTCACAGGCGGATGGATGAGCTCTCCATCCAAGCTGACTGCCTATTATGGGCCAGCCGGGTAGTCATGTCCCAGAGGGGCAGGGAGGCATTCATCAGGGAACTCCACAGTAAGCATCCAGGCATCGTTCTGATGAAGGCCATTGCCCGGTCACATGTTTGGTGGCCGGGAATTGATTCAGACCTGGAACACTATGTTCGCAGGTGCACGACGTGTGTCCAGCTGGGTAATGCCCCCAGGGAGGCCCCGCTCAGCCTGTGGCCCTGGCCCACCAGGCCATAGTCACGTATCCATGTAGACTATGCGGGCCTGTTCATGGGAAAAATGTTTCTCATTGTGGTAGATGCGTACTCGAAATGGATCGAATGCATCATTTTGAATTCGTGCACGACATCCACCATTGTGGTGAGTCTACGTGTGGTCTTTGCAACCCACGGCTTGCCGGACATCCTTGTTAGCGATAATGGCCCATGTTTCACGAGCTACGAATTCCGGGAGTTCATGTCGGGCAATGGCATCAACCATGTCAGGACAGCACCGTTCAAGCCGGCCTCCAATGGACAGGCGGAACGTGCGGTCCAAATCATTAAACAAGGCATGCTCAGGATTCAAGGACCCTACCTTCATTGCCGCCTATCGCGCCTCCTGCTGGCCTATAGGTCCCGACCGCACTCGCTCACGGGGGTCCCGCCCACTGAGCTACTCATGAAACGAACACTCAAAACTCGGCTGTCCCTCATTCACCCAGTCCTGACCAACATAGTTAAGGGCAAGCGCCAGTCCCAAAACGAGTACCATGATCGAAACTCAAGGGGGAGGTGTATAGAAATAAATGACCCCGTATTTGTCCTCAATCACGCTATGGGGCCCAAAAGACTTGAGGGCACTGTAATAGACAAAGAGGGGAACAGGGTCATCGTAGTTAAATTTAATAATGGTCAGATATGCCATAAGCATCTGGACCAAGTAATAAAAAGGTTCAGCATTGACACTGAGGAACACGAGGAAGATCATGAGATGGTGCTCATACCACTGCGAGTGAATGAGCAACAAGAACACTCAGCAGCATGCACAGTCCCGGCGGTCAGCCCGGACAGGCCAGAATCACCACAGGTGACAGACACTCACGCCAAGGCTCAACAACCAGAGCCCCAACTGCGGCGCTCCACGAGGGAGCTCAGACCACCTGAAAGACTTAACCTATGATCCCAATAAGACTTTGGGGGGGAAGGTGATGTCATGTATGTAACCTCTATGTAACACCACTGCAATACTGTATATACTTAAGCAATGCACACCTTGACCACAGGGGGTGAACTTGTGGGAGACATTCCTTACCTGGTCATCCAGGTACATAAAGGGAGGTCCCATACAGGGTCATCACTTCTTGGTCCTGTGAATAAAGGTTCAGGTCATAGAGTGACCTTGTCCATAGAATGTGCCTTGTGTGGGTTTTGTGCCATTGAGTAAGGACATTACACCGTTGATATAGCACCGAGACCCATCTACATATAGATCCATGTTTGCCTCCTCAAGCGGGGTTTCACTCGCCTGACTACTTCCCTCGTCTTCTCCTGTCGGGTTACACTGATGCTCCTCTCCCTCTGTAATGATCCACCCTGCAGGGTTGTTACAGTTGTCTTTTATTATTGTTACCGTCCCATTGGAGGGTAAGAGCATTGCTTCCCACCCAGCCCTTCGCGTGTCAGACACCATTTTTAGCCTTCCTATGTTAAGCAATTCTACTAAGGTATGCTGGGTATGTAGAATAATGCATCCTGACATTATTATTGGTTCATGAACTCTGATGGCCCATGCCGCACTGTCTAGGGCAGCAATGCACCCTGACAGTCCTGCGGCTACAGGTTGCGGTTTACCTGAGTAATATGCCACTGGTCTATGCCTGTCCCCATGTAATTGAGTCACTACCGCATTATAATAATCATTACTATGGTAGGTATAGACGTGAAAAGGGCCTATTCTGTTCGGGTAGTCCCAAAGCTGGAGCACTAGTGAGAGCTTGTTTTAAACGTACAAATGCAGTTTCTTGATCTAGGCACCAGTTTACTGGCTCTTGGGTGGGTTTCCCCCCCTTTGACCAGGTCCTGTGTAGGTTGGGCCATCTCAGCATATTCGGGAATAAAATTTCTGCAGTAGTTGAATAGCCCTAGTACCTGCAGGACTCCTTTCACGGTTCCTGGCCTGGGCATTGATTGAATTGCTCCCTTTCTGTCCTCAGGCATCTGTCTCTTCCCTTGTGATATTATGTATCCTAGATATGTTACTTCGCGCCTTCCCACCTGCACCTTCCTAGGATTTATTTTTAATCCCGCATTCTGTAGAGCTCCTAGCACTGTAGTTAAAGATTGAGGGTGAGGAAGTAGTGTCTCAAACGAGCGTACTATGCTTAAACAAAGGGGACTACAGTGGGATGAGGGCAGAGTTGGCTAAAGCAGACTGGGAACACAGACTAAACGGTGGCACAATTGAGGAACAGTGGAGGACTTTTAAGGAGCTCTTTCATAGTGCTCAACAAAAATATATTCCAGTGAAAAAGAAGGGCGGTAAGAGAAGGGATAACCAGCCGTGGATAACCAAGGAAATAAAGGAGAGTATCAAATTAAAAACCAATGCATATAAGGTGGCCAAGGTTAGTGGGAAACTAGAAGATTGGGAAAATTTTAAACGACAGCAAAGAATGACTAAGAAAGCAATAAAGAAAGGAATGATAGATTACGAAGGTAAACTTGCGCAAAACATAAAAACAGATAGTAAAAGCTTTTACCGATATATAAAACGGAAAAGAGTGACTAAAGTAAATGTTGGTCCCTTAGAAGATGAGAAGGGGGATTTAGTAATGGGAAATGTGGAAATGGCTGAGACCTTAAACAATTATTTTGCTTCGGTCTTTACATGGAAGATACAAAAACCATGCCAAAGATTGCTGGTCACGGGAATGTGGGAAGGGAGGACCTTGAGACAATCACTATCACTAGGGGGATAGTGCCAGACAGGCTAATGGGTCTCAAGGTAGACAAGTCTCCTGGTCCTGATGAAATGCATCCCAGGGTATTAAAAGAGATGGCGGAAGTTATAGCAGATGCATTGGTTACAATCTACCAAAATTCTCTGGACTCTGGGGGGCTACCAGCGGATTGGAAAGTAACTAATGTTACGCTTCTGTTTAAAAAAGGGGGCAGACAAAAGGCAGGTAACTATAGGCCGGTTAGTTTAACATCTGTAGTGGGGAAAATGCTTGAAGCTATCATTAAGGAAGAAACAGCGGGACATCTAGATAGGAATAGTGCAATCAAGCAGACGCAACATGGATTCATGAAGGGGAAATCATGTTTAACTAATTTACTGGAATTCTTTGAGGATATAACGAGCATGGTGGATAGAGGTGTACCGATGGATGCGGTGTATTTAGATTTCTAAAAGGCATTCGATAAGGTGCCACACAAAAGGTTACTGCAGAAGATAAAGGTACGCGGAGTCAGAAGAAATGTATTAGCATGGATAGAGAATTGGCTGGCTAACAGAAAGCAGAGAGTTGGGATAAATGGGTCCTTTTCGGGTTGGAAATCGGTGGTTAGTGGTGTGCCACAGGGATCGGTGCTGGGACCACAACTGTTTACAATATACATAGATGATCTGGAAGAGGGGACAGAGTGTAGTGTAACAAAATTTGCAGATGACACAAAGGTTAGTGGGAAAGCGGGTTGTGTAGAGGACACAGAGAGGCTGCAAAGAGATTTAGATAGGTTAAGCGAATGGGCTAAGGTTTGGCAGATGGAATACAATGTCGGAAAATGTGAGTTCATCCACCTTGGAGAAAAAAACAGTAAAAGGGAATATTATTTAAATGGGGAAAATTACAACATGCTGCGGTGCAGAGGGACCTGGGGGTCCTTCTGCATGAATCCCAAAAAGTTAGTTTGCAGGTGCAGCAGGTAATCAGGAAGGCGAATGGAATGTTGGCCTTCATTACGAGAGGGATGGAGTACAAAAGCAGGGAGTTCCTGCTGCAACTGTATAGGGTAATGGTGAGGCCGCACCTGGAGTACTGCGTGCAGTTTTGGTCACCTTACTTAAGGAAGGATATATTAGCTTTGAAGGGGGTACAGAGACGATTCACTAGGCTGATTCCGGAGATGAGGGGGTTACCTTATGATGATAGATTGAGTAGACTGGGTCTTTACTCGTTGGAGTTCAGAAGGATTGAGGGGTGATCTTATAGAAACATTTAAAATAATGAAAGGGATAGACAAGGTAGAGGCAGAGAGGTTGTTTCCACTGGTCGGGGAGACTAGAACTAGGGGGCACAGCCTCAAAATACGGGGGAGCCAATTTAAAACCGAGTTGAGAAGGAATTTCTTCTCCCAGAGGGTTGTGAATCTGTGGAATTCTCTGCCCAAGGAAGCAGTTGAGGCTAGCTCATTGAATGTATTCAAATCACAGATAGATTTTTAACCAATAAGGGAATTAAGAGTTATGGGGAGCGGGCGGGTAAGTGGAGCTGAGTCCATGGCCAGATCAGCCATGATCTTGTTGAATGGCGGAGCAGGCTCAAGGGGCTAGATGGCCTACTCCTGTTCCTAATTCTTATGTTCTTATGTTCTTATGTTCTTAAAGCTAGTACGTGTTGTTGTTCTGTACTGGAGGCAATAAGGATATCATCCACATTCTGCAAAAGGGTGCTCCCTTCTCCTACATCTACCAGTTCCAAAATTCCCTACAGTACTCGATGAAATATGTTCGGGCTATTATGGAACCCCTGTGACACGCTAGTCCATGTGTATTGTTTTCCCTTTATGGTGAAGGCAAATTTTCATTGGGACTCTTCGTCTAAGGATATGGCCCAAAATCCATTCGCTATATCAAGCATGGTGAATATCTTATGGTCTGGATCCAGGCCATTAAAAATTGTGGCCGGACTTGGGTGAGTCACCTTATTCAGGGCGGTATAATCTGTAAGACCTGTTGGGTTCCTTTACCGGCCACACAGGTGAATTAGTGGAGGCTATTACCTGTTTCACAACCCCTTGCTTCTCTAATTCCTGCACTATCTGACAGACCGCTGCCTCAGCTTCGGGTCTTAATGGGTACTGCCAGTGAGCTTTGTGTTCAGGTCTGGGAATTTTGATGGGTGGTGTCTCTGCTTGCCCATAATCTTGCTTGTATTGTGCCCACAGAGTCCGGTATAATTGGCACACGCTATCCCATACACCCTTTGTTTCCCACTCGGGCTGGATTAGGGTTATTCCGGCCACTCGTTGCTGCTGGTGTCCCGGGTGTTCGAACTTAATTTGGTTTTCGTGCTTATCCCCCCAAATTATCCGGTTACGCCGGGGATCTATTAGTACCCCTATCTCACTTAACGTATCGATGCCTAATATGGTGTCCTCTGTGTTCTGGCAGCACCAAAACTGAGTAGGTAACATTACCCCTTGTACTTCAAACAACACCATCTCATTTTCTGATATCCCCCACCTACTCCTTGTAGGTTGACGGCCCTATGGGTCAGGGGAAAATCTGAGTTGGTTATGGAAATGGACGCTTCTGTGTCTACTAGCATACCGCAGTGCCAGCCCCCTAACACTACACTAATAAACATTCTTGGATCCCCTAGCTGCCATCCCATACTTCCGCCGTGGGCCGGCAACCCCTAGTGTGTACTGGCTAATCGGAGCATGTTGATAATGTCCTCGTTAGAAGATGTCTCAGGTGGGGGCAATGGTGGCAGTGGTGCTGGTAACTGTCAGAGCATGTCCATCAGCTCTTCCCTGGTTAATGATATACCTTTCTTTGCCTCGCCTTCCCGCGCCTCCTCCCTTACTCCAGTAATCTTTGGACAAATGTCCAAGTTTACCACAATTGTGACATTTCCCTCTAGAATTTCCGTAACCTTTCCTTTTCTGCGGGCAATCCCTACTGAAGTGGCCTTCCTGATTGCAGTTAAAACATATCAGGGGAGCTGCGCGGGGGGTGTCTCCTCCTCTTTCAGCTCTGCTGCTACCGCTGTTGCTGCTATTTTTGCTATTTTCTCCCTTTGTTCGAACTTTAACTCTTCTACATGTTCTGCCCATTCCAAAGTTTCATCGTAGTCATCCCCTACCTTAAATCCTAACTTAATTATCTTTTGATGTGCTTCTCCTAGCCCGTCTTCAAACATTTTCAAGAATGCTGCATCATTTTTGTCGGGGTCATTCGCCCCAGAGTGGTTTTTGTATTCAATCCACTTTCGTTCCCCGTACTCCCCTACACTTTCGCCTGCCTTTTGAGTCACATTCAGTATTCTACTCCAATTGGTTCTAACCCCAGCATCCTTGCATCCCGTATTTGAGGAATTCCAATCTTTGCATTCATGCTAGATCCGCTCTTCCCTTATTCTGCCAGTCCCCATCTTGTACCTCAGGTGTCGCTTTGTGACAATTTATCAGACCCGTTTTGGCTTTTACCAGATTGTGAATGTCTGCTAAGGTTAGGTTATGGGCATCTAGCATTTCTCCACCTTTTGCCAGAATTCTGTATTCCTACTATTTGCTTTAGGGGTTGGTAAGTCATTCAATAGAATTTATCTCTCCTGTGGGCTGAGGGGTACCTCCTGTATGGTAATGTGGGCTGCTCCACGTCTATTGGTGGGAATTGTAGTAGTGCGTATCGGCGCCGCTGATAGGTAGCCATGTGCCGGGGGCCACTCTACTCCGCACTCATTATCCCTGTCTGGTTTACTGTTAGGTTGGGTTTGTGGACTACACTTACCCCACTGTGGAGTACATTGGTTCTATTGCTGTCGGTGGTGGTGCTATGGCTGCGCACTGCACTATCTGTCTGGTCCTATCTTTTATCTCTTCCAGCTTACTTATCTTAGCTTCTAACTCTTGAATTTGTTTTGTTTCAGTATCTTTTTCTTTTATCTGTGCTCTGTAGCAGGTGAGTATTATTACATAGACTTTCTGTGTTTTATTTTTATTCTGACTCTCCCACCATTTCCTTTGTCTGTCAGGTGAGTCTTCTGGCTGCCATCCTTGCTTTTTCATTTCTTTTATTAATTTCCCATTTTTCTCAGCTAGCATACATATTAGAGATTTAGAGATCCTTGCGTTTCCCATTCCCATTCTATTTCATTAGCCATTTTTTCTCTAACGATCTCTGGGGTCACCTCCCCTTTAGGTTGTATTCCTTCCTTGTTTGCGCTGCGCACGATCAATACTGGCTTCTCCATGTTATTACCATGTCACGCTGTGGGACATACACATTATCCCACCTTGGGTTTCGTCCTTCCGTGGTTCGTTATAACTCAGTTATACAGATTGCCCCCTCTTCGTTCTTCATACAGATTACCTCCTTCCCCGTCAATGCTACAGCTCTAACTTGTAGGTGGTTAAAAAGATTTTCCTCACCACAGTTGCTGCCACATCCTGGGGTCGGAAGGTCTATACCCTGCTCGCTGCGCCAATTGTTGGGGTAAAAGGAAGATATAGGTAATCGACACCTCGCCCGTCGCCCTCCGTATAACGACTACGGAATCAACCAAACAAAACCTTAGGTTCAACCGGCTTTATTTCGAGTAAATGCAAGGGAGGATTCAATCGTGGAACCTTCAAAGTACAAGAGATTTCGAGTATAATTTATACAGGTTTTGGAGAGGAGCTACCCTCCTACAAAATCATCGATAGGTCTATTGCTGTCAGCGGAGTTACATTGATTTGTCGACTCTTATCAGACTGGCTCTAAGTGGTACATGCAATTGTCCATCTCCCATCATATGTTAATTGTATTGTTCCATGATTTGCACTTTGCCACAGTCTGTATGTCACTTGAAGTAACTGTTCCAAAAATACTGGTTTTCTTATCTCTTCCTCAGAGACTTCTAATTAAAATTTGCAACTGCTGACTTCGGCTGTTTAAGTGTTACTAAGGTTAACCATATAATTTTAATGCGCTGTAAGTGTGCTATATCTACATAAGCAAGTGTTACATACATAGGCAATTCCTCAGACCCGCCTAATACTGATTAGTTCACCACCTTCAGCATTGTGTTCTGACCGCCTATCTGTCTGCTCTTTTGCCTGCTACAATTTATATCCCTTACAATCTTTCTCACCATCAGGTGCTTCGGTTTACTTGAGCTCTGGGTGTCATCCAGTGCACTCGTGTTTTATTTTTGAAAAGCCACTGTTATGTCATATTATAGATATGTTTAATGTGAATTTATGCTAATACTAAAGTACATTTGGATACAATTATTAACATTCTGTACAATATTTTTTTTTAATTAACCTATTTCCATATTTCTATTTCTCCATCACATCTTTGGGTGCACTGTCTCAGAAAGCTAGTAAAAATGTATTTTGTCTCAGATATGACTGTTGTTGTATATTCTTTAAAGGCAGAAATCTCTAATACCTAAATCCACATTTATTCAACTAAGAGATTTTCCATATATATCATGTATATTATAGGAAGCTTACCAAACAGATCAACAGCAGTGATATTTGGTCAAAGGATCCTTTGAAAATGTGGAAAGAGCAATAAAATTGATTAGGATTTGTATAAAATTTAATGATAATTATCAGCAGTAACAAGCAAATGGAATTAAAAGCGCTTGAATAAATGTGTTGTATTTAATTCCCAATAATGATAGACATATTGTTACTATTGTATTTTTTAAATTGTAGGTGCGAGATACTTCAGTTCTTTAACTATATATCAGACATCCAATATGGTGGCAGTTTTGTCAAATTCACTTATGTAATGACTCCATCCCTGACAGTGAACAAGAAATGACTGAAGAAACAGCGCAAACAGACAACGACTGGTAAGAAACAGATTTGGAATTTTAGACAGCTTGTTAGAATTTAACATTATACTGGCTCTGTTACATTTATGGATCTTTTATATCTCAGAAAAGGTTGTTGGGACCTTCTAGATTTTGAATAACAGACCCCTCAAATAAATAAAAAAATTGTAAGTGAAATATAAACTGAACCTTGGGGAATGGGCCCATGTCTGGCAGATATATTTTAATATAGATAAATGTAGTGTCATGCACTTGTGTAGGGGCCACTCCAAGCACATTTACACCACTGCAGGATTGTATGCACAAGGCTGCTGAATGAGAGAAGGATGTAGTAGTTATAATGCATAAGTTATTAAAGGTTCAGGACCAGTGAAGCTGTGGTGAAAACAAATACGGCATAAAAATGTATTGCCAGGACAATTAAATATAAAAGGAGAAATACTATTCTTTTTTTGTAGAAAATCAGGATACATCTGGAATACTGTGTCCAGTTTTGGTCCCGTCATGTGGAGGGGGATATAGAGACCTTGGAATAGGTTCAGAGAAGAACAATAAGATTGGCTTTGAGGAGATATGATTGAGGCTTTTAATATAATTAAATAATTAGATTCAGTTCAAGGTTATGCTATTTGAGCTAGATAGGTTAGAGAGGGCCAAGGGCCACAGTAAAGATTTCAGAGACATTAAGTTAGCTTTGACACTTGGAAGCACTTCTTTTTCCAGAGAGTTATTGACCTCTGGAATAAGTTGCAAGCACATGCAGTGAGTGCGAATTCACTGTAAACATCTCAAACGGAATAGGACAAGTTCCTGAAAGTGACAAACTTATCTGTGTATAGAAGGTAGGTGAGTCATTGGGGATTGTGTCATTCAGTCATCATGGTCTACTGGAGCTTGCTTGATCACCTTTAGAGGTTGGAGAGGAATTTCCCAGAGTTTTCTCTAAATTGCCCAAATGTTTTTTCCTTTGGTTGTTTGCCCCACCCAGTAAGCTATGTAGCTACGTGTGCAAGCGGGAGGGGTGGAATCCGGGTGATGGTGTGCAGAGGTTACACCATGCCAGGATGGGGCAGGCTTAAAAAAATAATTTGGTCTTATCCTGTCTTTATATGTTTCGTATATATTTAAGGATGGAATTGTATCGCAGCACAAGACACTATCTTCAGAAGAGGAGGGAAACATGATGCCTATTATATACTATCATAGTAAATGTCATTATGATATCATTATATTTCAAGCAATGCTATCAACCAAGGTGACTCAGACAGTTGTACAGGTGCAGTGACCCTTTAAACATTAGAAATTCTTTCTCATCTGACACCATGGATCCTTTTGAAAATGTGCATGCTGGAGGTGTCAGGATATGATTTTCACAATCAGGTAGCAAAATTTATGAAAGTACGTGAGCCCTGACTCAGTTATTTGTATCCCCTCTTTCGGGCAATGATGTAAAATATGTTGAGAAAATTGCTTATAATGGGGCTGAAATGCATCATTGCTGTGGTAGGTTATATTTCTAATCTCCACTACATAGTTTGGTATTAATCTATAAATTACGATGGGAGAACATCTTCTCAATAATGTTCTCATTGCCCATGCAGCAATTATACCCTACATAACCCGGGGCAGTGGCTATTTTATTTAGTTGTTTGTGGATAAATCTAGAGATCAGAATGTCTGGCTTCTAAATTTCAGAAATTCAGTCCTGAAAATTTATCGCTGATGGAAAATAAATTAGTATTAATTATGCCACATAAAAGTTTGTTTTAGTAAATGCCTAATTTTTCCAGTGTCTTATCTATGTTTACAAGTACCACTAAGTAAAGGATAAAATCTGTTTCTACAGAAATAAGCAGCAAAAAATTACACTGCGCATGCTTGCTGCAAGCCAATTTGGGGCCTTTTACACCACATATTGCTTGAAAAACAGGCACTACATGGCCTAATTTAACCCCCGTTTTGTCGAATGCGCTGATGAGTGGAAGATGAGGATAAAGGAGACCCTATCACAATTTTCAGAATCTGGACTTTTTTGCTTTTTATTTATAATATTTTACATATAGGGCGAGAGGATGAAAGAGAGAGGGTTTATGTTGTTGATCAGTTTTTTTGGGCGAAACGTTTGTCTTTCACATGTTACTATACTCGCTCAAAAAGAAAGAAAGCAAAGCTTTCAGCACATTTTACACAAATAGATTTTGAGTTTTCAGCAACTTTTCTAATGTCTGTATGTACATTTATTCTTGCCATTCAGATTTACATAGTTTTCTGTCTATGCAGTCCTTTACTTGCTGTGGAACAAAGTATTGTGTAGTTCTCTATTAGAGCCACACCTACTTTACAAAAGAAAACAAAAAAAATTCTGTATGGTGCACACCCAGTTACACACCCAGTTACAGTAGATAATTACTTTGCTCGGAGGACATTAGTAAGGCTTTCATTCCAGCTGTCAAGATTAGTTTTTCTTGTTTCAGCAGGCTTTTTGGCACTTAACTTGATCCAGGCAAATGATGTATTTTCTTATTCGTCAATATAAACATCTAAAAACAATGTTTCCGTTTTATATCTTCTTTAGATTCCCAGTACATATACCATTCGCTGGCCATTCGCGGTACCACAGAATGGTAGGATGCAGTTTACATACATAATTCCCCCACATGCTGACCTCCTGATCTCATTCTACCTACTGTGGTCAGTGAAGGCCAGGTGTAAGTAGAGTTAGAAAATGGAGCATCTCCTAATGACCACTTGTCAGGATATCAACAAATGCATGTCCTCCAATGCTGGATGCAGGTGCAGCTGGCAGTAAGTCCATCTCAGGACTTGGCTATTGTGAAATGAGGGCTATATCAGTACCAGGAGGCTCATATTGCAATGCAGCTACCAGCCAGCTCATGCAAACCTGCTATGGAGGTAACACCTAAGAGAATCACAGAACTAGAGGAAGCACTATGGTACCAAAAACCTATAAGTTTATATTAAAATGATGGTTGCATTGAAGTTGTTAACTAGTAGACATTGTTCTTAGAAAAATTTGGAAGTTGCTTTCATGTGATGGCCTGAATGGCAACTTTGTAAGTTGTTGCACACAGAGAAAGATCTGTCGATGAAGACATTTTTATGGAGGAATGCATAAGCCGGCTGGATATTGTAGTCAAGAGAAGGTTACCTGTTCAAGGTTGCCACTAATGTCTTGCAAACGGCAATGGATTGTCCTTCATATCCTCTTTAGGCTGCTACTGCTTCTCTTGCTGATTCCCCTTGCGGCTTCAAGGGCCTGATTCCTCAGGAGCCATTTGTAAGGCAGAGTTTTGCATCATGCAGTACATGACTAAGACCCTTCTGACCCTAGCAGGACTACATTTCTCGATGTTCCCAGACCAGGTTAGCCACCCAATCCCCTAGAAACCTGCCTTTCTAGGTCAAAGAGTGCATTGCCATAAAATGAAGATGTTGTAACAACTTCTGGGGAAGTGAGTATTCACTTCACGATTCTGTGATGATGGTCGGTTGTGAGCTGCATATTGAGAGGGTGGAATCTTTTCTTGTTGATATAATTCAGCGCAGTACTGAGGGAGCACTGCATTGCAAACAATGGCTTGGGTAAAACAGCCTGATTTATAGATCAGATGTTGGAAGTCATGCTACAACAAGTCTTGCAACAAAACTTATTTGGAGGAGGGTCCACTGAGCAATAAACAGTAACCGGTAATTTTCTCAGAGCTGCTCCTGCTCCGCCGCTATTCTTTGTTGAAAGTATGGCAGAAATTCTGTTTACACATGTAAACGGGGTTTCTGCCAGAATCTTGATGAAATTACGACCATGTAGCAAAGCAACAACTCTGACAAAATTCCCGGTCAGTGCCATTTTTGACCAGGCCTACAGTGAAGTATCCATTTCAAATGACAATGAGCACCTGGAGCATTGGTCAGGGATTCCGTGTGCAATATGAGGGTTCCCTAATTTTAATAAAATGGGGCCTTAATGAGCCTTGTGCACAGATAATTGTACTGTCGGGTAACCATATTTTAAAAACGAAATCCGGGGACACACGGGGAATATTCTCCGCAATTATTTTTGGGTGCGCAGCCCAATCAAAGTTTAACGCATGCATGAAATTTCATGTTGGAAAAGCTGGCCCCGGGCTGTGCGTGACTATCAGGCAGCTGTGCAGCTTAAAGACACTGAATCACAAATCTTGCGTGTGTTCGGCAATAATGCTGTACCATCTACTTGTCCCCGAATACCCTAAATTTTAATTTCTCAATTTTAAATCTGTTCCCAGCAGACTGAGATTTTCCATGAAACACCGTCTATCTCAGAAGGTTTCAGATTCACAAACCTCTTCCTAGTAGGAGAATTTAGAGCTTTCCTTCCTTTATTCAACAACAAAATCACGATGCACCATACAGGTAAATTGGTAAAGTAAATCAAATCCATTCATCCACCAGCACTCACCACTCCCTTGGCTTCTACTGCGCATTTGAAGGACCCACCCTCTGACCAGTCACCTTTGGATGGAATACTGATCAGGTGACTCAATCCCCTATAGTGCAGTGCGGCCAGAGCTATAGATGGGGCCTTTATGAAAGGGAAATCATGCTTGACAAATCTTCTGGAATTTTATGAGGATGTAACTAGAAGAGTGGACAAGGGAGAACCAGTGGATATGGTGTATTTGGACTTTCAAAAGGCTTTTGACAAGGTCCCACACAAGAGATTGGTGTGCAAAATCAAAGCACATGGTATTGGGGGTAATGTACTGACGTGGATAGAAAACTGGTTGGCAGACAGGAAACAGAGAGTCGGGATAAACGAGTCCTTTTCAGAATGGCAGGCAGTGACTTGTGGAGTGCAGCAGGGCTCAGTGCTGGGACCCCAGCTCTTTACAATATACATTAATGATTTAGATGAAGGAATTGAGTGTAATATCTCCAAGTTTGCAGATGACACTAAACTGGGTGGCGGTGTGAGCTGTGAGGAGGATGCTAAAAGGCTGCAGGGTGACTTGGACAGGTTAGGTGAGTGGGCAAATGCATGGCAGATGCAGTATAATGTGGATAAATGTGAGGTTATCCACTTTGGGGGCAAAAACACGTAGGCAGAATATTATCTGAATGGCAGCAGATTAGGAAAAGGGGAGGTGCAACGAGACCTGGGTGTCATGGTACATCAGTCATTGAAAGTTGGCATGCAGGTACAGCAGACGGTGAAGAAGACAAATGGTATGTTGGCCTTCATAGCTAGGGGATTTGAGTATAGGAGCAGGGAGGTCTTACTGCAGTTGTACAGGGCCTTGGTGAGGCCTCACCTGGAATATTGTGTTCAGTTTTGGTCTCCTAATCTGAGGAAGGACATTCTTGCTATTGAGGGAGTGCAGCGAAGGTTTACCAGACTGATTCCAGGGATGGCAGGACTGACATATGAGGAGACTGGATCAACTGGGCCTTTATACACTGGAGTTTAGAAGGATGAGAGGGGATCTCATAGAAACTTATAAGATTCTGACAGGACTGGACCCGTTAGATGCGGGTAGAATGTTTCCGATGATGGGGAAGTCCAGAACCAGGGGACACAGTCTTAGGATAAGGGGTAGACCATTTAGGACTGAGATGAGGAGAAACTTCTTCACTCAGAGAGTTGTTAACCTGTGGAATTCCCTACCATAGAGAGTTGTTGATGCCAGTTCATTGGATATATTCAAGAGGGAGTTAGATATGACCCTTATGGCTAAAGGGATCAAGGGGTATGGAGAGAAAGCAGGAAAGGGGTAATGAGGGAATGATCAGCCATGATCTTATTGAATGGTGGTGCAGGCTCGAAGGGCCGAATGGCTTACTGCACTTATTTTCTATGTTTCTATGTTTCTTCATTGCATTGCATTGTAGGAAGGTAAGGCAGCAAAAATGTTCAATAGATAATAACAGCGATATTCTAGGCAAAGGAGACTCCTTTAGTTAGTTACTGATTTTTAAAAGATAATCCAAAACCAAGTAGCAGGCTCAGGCTCGAGTAGCACACAAGGCAGGTAGCAATGGCAGTAGCTCCAGGCTTGACAACGTGGTTTGACCCCACTTCCAGCTTCCTCATATATCGTACTGCACATGCGTGACTGGATCAAGTGTACATGCGCAGTACCAAACAGGCCCAACCATCTTCAGCTACTTCATCAATGACCTTCCCTCCAGCTTAAGGTCAGAAGTGGAGATGTTTGCTGATGATTGCACAGTGTTCAGTTCCACTTGCAGCTCCTCAGATAATGAAGCAGTCCATGCCCGCATGCAGCAAGACCTGGACAATATTCAGGCTTGGGCTGATAAGTGGCAAGTAACATTCATGCCACACAAGTGCCAGGAAATGATTATCTCCAACAAGCGAGAGTCTAACCACCTCCCCGTGATATTCAATGGCCTTACCATTGCCAAATCCCACACCATCAAAATCCTGTGGGTCACCATTGATCAAAAACTTAACTGGACCAGCCACATAAATACTGTGGCAACAAGAGCTGGCCAGAGACGGGGTATTCTGCAGCGAGTGTCTCACCTCCTAACTCCCCAAAGCTTTGTCACCATCTATAAACTAAAGGATACAATTCTAAAGGGGATGCAGGAACAGAGAGACCTGGGTTATATGTGCAAAAATCATTGAAGGTGGCAGAACAGGTTAAGAAATCAGTTAAAAAAGCATATGGGATCCTGGGCTTCATAAATAGAGGCATTGGGTACAAAAGAATGGAAGTTATGATGAACCTTTATAAAACACTTGTTCGATCTCAACTGGAGTATTGTGACCAATTCTGGGCACCGCATTTTAGGAAGGATGTGAAGGCCTTAGAGAGGGTGCAGTAAAGATTTACAAAAATGTTTCGAGGGATGAGGGACTTCAGTTATGTGGATAGACTGGAGAAGCGGGGGTTGTTCTCCTTGGAGCAGAGGTTGAGAGGAGATTTGTTAGACGTGTTCAAAATCATGAGGGGTCTGGACAGAGTAGATAGAAAGAAACTGTTCCCATTGGCAGAAGGGTCGAGAACCAGAGGACGCAGATTTAAGGTGATTGGCAGAAGAACCAAAGGCGATATGTGGAAAAACTTTTTTGTGCAGCAAGTAGTTAGAATCTGGAATTCACTTGTATTTAATCTGTACAGTCACCAGAGGGCTCATCCCCTGGAGTCCCAAGGGATATAATCCCTTGGGAGCACAGGTATTTAAGGAGGCTTCACAGGTTGGAGAAACACTCTGGAGACCTGCAATAAAAGACTACGGTCACACTTTACTTTAAGCTCACAGTGTTCAGTCTGACTCTCCATACATAACAACTGGTGACGAGATACAGATAGCGAACCCAAAGATGCAGAGAACAGTGGGCATCCTGGAGAAATTCTCGGAGGGAGATGATTGGGAAACTTTTGAGGAGCGACTCGACCAATACTTCGTGGACGATGAGCTAGATGGGGAAGAGAGTGCTGCCAAACAAAGGGTGATCCTCCTCACCATCTGTGGGACACCAACGTATGGCCTCATGAAGAATCTGCTCACTCCAGCAAAACCCACAGAGAAATCATACGACGATTTGTGCACACTGGTCTCAGAGGATTTGAACCCGAAGGAAAGCGTTCTGATGGCGAGGTACCGGTTCTACACCTACAAAAGGTCTGAAGGCCAGGAAGTGGCGAGTTATGTCGCTGAGCTAAGACGCCTTGCAGGACATTGCGAATTTGAAGGACATTTGGAGCACATGCTCAGAGACTTTTTCGTACTTGGCATTGGCCACGAAACTATACTTCGCAAACTTTTGACTGTAGAGACCACAACCTTGAGTAAGGCCATAGCGATAGCCCAGGCGTTCATTGCCACCAGTGACAATACAAAGCAAATCTCTCAGCACACAAGTGCTGCTACAGGTACTGTGAACAAAATGATGTTGTTTCGAATCGTAAGGCACAGGGCAGGTCACACATACCTGCACCTACACGTCTCTGAGTCCACCATCAAGGGTGATGAATGCAAGGCCATTAACACCTTGTTGCCGCTGCGGGGGTGATCATCGTTTCCATTCATGTCAATTCAAAGAGTACGTTTGCAAGGGCTGTGGAACAATGGGACACCTCCATGAGTATGCAGGTGAGCTGCAAAGCCTGTTAAACCTGCAAACCACCAGGTTGCAGAGGAGGACAGATCCATGGAGGATCACGGCGAACCAGAGCCTCAGATCAAGGAGGCAGAGGTACATGGGGTGCACACATTCACCACTAATTGTCCCCTGATAATGCTGAATGTTGAACTAAATGGACTCCCGGTGTCAATGGAGCTGGACACGGACGCGAGCCAGTCCATCATGGGCAAAAAGACTTTTGAAAGGTTGTGGTGCAACAAGGCCTCAAGGCCAGTCTTAACACCAGTTCGCACGAAACTAAGAACTTACACAAAGAACTGTTTCCTGTAATCGGCAGTGCTACCGTAAAGGTCTCCTACGATGGAGTGGTGCACAAGCTACCACTCTGGGTGGTACCGGGCGATGGTCCCACGCTGCTTGGCAGGAGCTGGCTGGGAAAGATACGCTGGAACTGGGATGACATCCGAGCACTATCGCCCACTGATGACACTTCGTGTACCCAGGTCTTAAACAAATTTCCTTCAATGTTCGAACCAGGCATCGGGAAATTCCAAGGAGCAAAAGTGCAGATCCACCTAATTCCAGGGGCACGACCCATCCATCACAAGGTGAGAGCAGTACCGTACTTGATGAGAGAAAGGGTAGAGATCGAGCTAGACCAGCTGCAAAGAGAGGGCATCAATTCCCCGATCGACTTCAATGAGTGGGCCAGTCCTATCGTCTGAGTCCTCAAGGGTGACGGCACCGTCAGAATCTGTGGCGATTACAAAGTAACTATCAATCATTTCTCCCTGCAGCACCAATACCCACTACCAAAGGTCAATGACCTCTTTGCAACGCTGGCTGAGGGAAAGACGTTCACGAAGTTGGATCTGACTTCAGCCAACACGACACAGGAATTGGAGGAATCATTGAAGGCCCTCACCTGTATCAACACGCACAAAGGTCTTTTTGTTTATAACAGATGCCCGTTTGGAATCCGATCAGCGGCGGCAATATTCCAGAGAAACATGGAAATCTTACTGAAGTCGGTCCCGCACACCGTGGTCTTCCAGGATGACATCTTGGTCACAGGTCGGAACACAGTCGACCATCTGCAGAACCTGGAGGAGGTTCTTAGTCGACCTCAACCACGTGGGACTCAGGTTAAAATGCTCAAAGTGCGGTTTCCTGGTGCCTGAACTGGAGTTCCTGGGAAGGAGGATTGCGACGGACAACATCAGGCCCACCAAGATGGAGGAATCGAGAACGCACAGACCGTGACGGAGCTGCATGCAGTGGTACTCCTGAACTACTATGGTAATTTCTTACCGGGTCTCAGCATACTGTTAGAACCACTGCATGTCTTACTATGAAAAAGGGACGAATGGGTTTAGGGCAAAAGCCAAGAAAATGCCTTTGTAAAAGCGAGAAAATTGTTATGCTCAAACAAATTGCTCGTGTTGTATGATCCATGTAAGCGTTTGGTACTAGCATGTGATGCGTCGTCATATGGCGTCAGGTGTGTATTGCAACAAGCTAATGATTTCGGGAAACTGCAACCGGTTGCTTATGCATCCAGGAGTCTGTCTAAGGCTGAGAGAGCCTACAGCATGATTGAAAAAGAAGCATTAGCGTGTGTCTATGGGGTAAAGAAAATGCATCAATACCTGTTTGGGCTAAAATTTGAATTGGAAACTGACCATAAGCCACTTATATCCCTGTCTTCCGAGAGTAAAGAGATAAATACCAACGCATCGGCCCACATCCTGAGATGGACGCTCACGTTGTCCGCATACAACTATGCCATCCGCCTGAGACCAGGCACAGAAAACCTCGCCAATGCTCTCAGTAGGCTGCCATTGCCCACCATGGGGGTGGAAATGGCGCAGCCCGCAGATCTAGCCCTGGTTATGGAAGCATTTGAGAGTGAGCAATCACCCGTCACTGCCCGGCAGATCAAAACCTGGACCAGCCAGGACCCCTTATTATTTCTAGTCAAAAGCTGGGTGCTTCACGGCAGCTGGTCCAGTGTCCCAGTGGAAATACAAGAAGAGATAAAGCAGTTCCAGCAGATCAAAGCTATACAGGCAGACTGCCTTCTGTGGGGCAATCGAGTAGTGGTCTCCAAGAAGGGCAGAGACACCTTCATCAATGACCTCCACAGTACCCACCCAGGCATCGTAATGATGAAAGCGATAGCCAAATCCCACGTGTGGTGGCTCTGTATCAATGCGGACTTAGAGTCCTGCGTTCACAGATGTAATACATGCTCGCAGTTAAGCAATGTACCTAGGGAGGCGGCGCTAAATTTATGGTCTTGGTCCTCCAAACCGTGGTCTAGGGTACACGTCGACTATGCAGGCCCGTTCTTGGGTAAAATGTTCCTCGTGGTTATAGACGCATATTCCAAGTGAATTGAATGTGAGATAATGTCAGCTAGCACGTCTGCTGCCACTACTGAAAGCCAGCGGGCCATGTTTGCCACTCACGGCTTACCCGATGTCCTGGTGAGCGACAACGGGCCATGTTTTACCAGTGCCGAGTTCAAAGAATTCATGACCCGTAACGGGATCAAACATGTCACATCTGCCCCGTTTAAACCAATGTCCAATGGTTAGGCAAAGAGAGCAGTGCCAACCATCAAGCAAGGCTTGAAGAGGGTAACTGAAGGCTCACTGCAGACTCGCCTATCCCGAGTCCTGCTTAGCTACCGCACGAGACCCCACTCACTCACTGGGATCCCACCTGCTGAACTGCTCATGAAACGAGCACTTAAGACAAGGCTCTCATTACTTCACCCTGATCTACATGAACAGGTAGAGAGCAGGCGGCTTCAACAAAGTGTATACCATGATAGCTCAAATATGTCACGCGAGATTGCAATCAATGATCCTATATTTGTATTGAATTATGGACAAGGTCCCAAGTGGCTTCCCGGCGCTGTCATGGTCGAAGAGGGGAGCAGGGTGTTTCGGGTCAAACTTTCAAATGGACTCATTCACCGGAAACACTTGGACCAAATCAAACTCAGATTTACGGACTATCCTGAGCAACCCACCTTGGACCCTACCTTTTTTGATCCCCCAACATACACACCAGTGGCAACCAGTACCACGGTTAACCACGAAGCAGAACCCATCATCCACAGCAGCCCAGCAGGACCCAACACACCAGGCAGCCCAGCAAGGCCAGCTGCACAGCAGCCCAGCGAGGGCCCAACAAATGATTCAACAATACCCGTTTTCACACCGAGACGATCAACCAGGGCAAGAAGGGCCCCAGATCGACTCACGTTGTAAATAGTTACACTATTGACTTTGGGGGTGGGGGAGTGTTATATATGTAAACTTGTATTTATTCTGTATAGCCACCAGAGGGCTCACCCCCTCAAATCGCTCTCCCCTGGAGTCCTAAGGAATCCCATAATCCCTTGGGAGCACAGGTATTTACAGAGACTTCACAGGTTGGAGAGGCACTCTGGAGACCTGCAATAAAAGACTAAGGTCACACTTGACCTTGAGCTCACAGTGTTCAGTCTGACTCTTTCTCCATACGCAGCAGAAACCAACCACAAATTTCACCTTTCTGAAGCTGATTCTGCTTCCCTATATAATAAAAAGGAAAATGCATCATGCAGAGTTTGGTAAATTGTTTCAAAGTTGCTCTGTGGAAATTGAGCTAAAATTACTCAGTCATGAATTAACTTGTTAAATTTTATAACTTTTTTTTAAGCATTGATGCAGACGTGTCAGATTCCAACAATGAGGAAGCGCAGAGCCCCGCAGACAGGAGCCCTGCCAGTGAGGCCTTTGCAAGCAAGATGTTTATATATGAGATCCCTGTAACTAAGAAGCATCAAGAAACTTTGACAGAGTTAGAAAATTCAGCAAGAATAATACAAAGAGCATGGAGAAGGCACATTGTAAGTTTAACTATATACTAAATTGGCAAATTGCAGTGTATGGTTGGGACTTGCAGTTTATACAGGATTGCTAAGTAGTTTTAATCTGTGTTTCCATGTGCATCACCCCCAGATTTTATTAATCAATACTGTACCATGTTTTCCTACATTACAACAAATTTCAAAAACAATTCAAAGCGTGAAGCACTTTAGAACATCTTGAGGAGATGAAAAATGCTATATAAATTCAGATTCTTTCTTCTTTCTTTATTGTATTTCCCAAATATAATAAAATCAAAATAGTTTTTCGTGGTGATTCTAACTATGAAAATACATTTATTAAATAAATAAATATATATATACATTTTACAAAAAGCATTCTCTTAATTATATTTGCAATTTTAGAGAATGTTGTAGTTTTGCGTCTGGAATATTGAATACCTCAACGTTTGAAAAAGCTGAAAACTGTCAGGAAAGCTGTGTCAAGATCAGTAATAGAATCATGTGCCTCTGAGTATACAGCTGAATAATTTGGTTCCTCCCTATTATATGCTTTGATGGTAAAATTGATTTAAAAACAGGTTAGAATAATGTTTATAAGCACATATTTGGCTGATGTAAGATCGCCGACGTGTTCTTTCCCCACAAAATATGCAAGCAAATAAAGGAAGTATGAGAGTAATGATATTACAGTGGTGTGGTTAGATGTCCTGGGAGAGTTACTTTGGCTTTCAGCCAGTTTCATAGACTTGCAACTTGTTCCTTAAATAAATAATTAGTCACATCTCCTTAAATTGATGGCTGAAAATTGTTATTTTCGGCATGTAATCCACAAGTGGATCTCTCATGACATTGGTCACAGCATGTCCGAGGATAAGCCGTTTCATGATATCAGGGGCATTATACCATCAAATCATTTAAGGTGGTATGTGAAGGAAATTTCCAATTGCTAAATGTAATAGTTACTTGCACAGTAGCATTCCAATTAGCGGGAATCTACTGCCAAAGCTAATGTTAAACAGAGCCAGTGGGCTGAGTGCTTGACACTGTACAGTTACGGTACCCAACTGGAAACCTACTTCAATGTTAATCAGGCTGAGAGGTGCAGTATGTGGGCACTATAAAATATGCTGCTGATTAAAATTGAGTTTGGCTTGGGATATTTTTCAACTCTACATGAATTCTACGAAAATCAGAATTAATTCTTGCACTGTTGCACTGTGGAAATGGGAAAAACTCTTTATTATAAAACAGAGAATGTTGTGAGAGCTAAAGAACAGTAGTTACTGAAGATGTTAATCATCATGTTTCGAATGTCACATGGTAGAAAGATGTGTACACACTTTCTTAATTGCTGCAAAGATTTTAAGAATAATACCTGAAAGAATCTCATGGAGTCATAACAGTTCTTCAAATAAATGTGACATGCAAAATCTGTTGAGTTAACTGAAGTTAGAGAAACACTGTTTTTATTTCACCCATACCTTACTTTCAACAGGTTTGTTTTGGTGTTCCCTGCCCTCCCCCCCCCCCCCCCCCGCACCCCCACGCACTCCGCCCCCCCAAATGCACAAGAAGATTTATGATGTTAAAGTGTTAAATTGGTATTAAGTCTGTTCTAAGATGCAAACATTACACAAAATATGTAATTCACTGGGGTTGATTTTGACTCCCTTCACCTTGGTTAACAGCTCAAAATAGGGTTAGTAGCCTCATCGCCTCACAAACACCGTGATACAGCCAGCGGCATTTTAAAAGGGGCCTATGTCTGCGTGTCCAATCCACCCGCCTGATTCAGGTCCCTTTTAATATGGAAATTGGGGTTCTATGATGTAAATTATACCGCAATTTCCATTTTAAGTATGAATTGGTTGGAGCTTATGCACGACCGATGGGAGCTGAAGAGGTCTGGCATAGTTAGTTATTAAATTATTTTTGTGGGTCACGGATCGAGCAGGAGTGCACCTCCGGGGCTCACAAAAATAATCTGGGGCCGCTGCCATTCCAGGAACCGCACGACCCCTCTCTCCCGCAACATAACTTCCTGTCAGCAACTCCAGCCAGGTTTCCTTTGCCGAAGCTGGCAAGCCGTGTTGGGACACCCATTTGGTGGCCCGCAGTTCACCTGGCAAGTGTAAATGGGGGCCTCAAAATCACAGGGGCCACTGTCTCCCGATTGGGCAACTGACCAGTGTACTCTGCCGTTTGGCTGCCCAAAAGTCAAAATAAACCCCACTGTATTTTAAAATAGAGAATTTTTTATAAAGTTAAATTGTCAAATGAGAGATGGAGTGAGCTCTGCAAAAATAAGTCAGGAGCTCTTCTCCATGTTGTGCTCTGATTGGGCAGTAACGTTTTTATTTACTTCAATACACCAGTATTCAGGCATTTGACACCCAAATGAAATGTTATTGTGGTGTAAGTAAAGGAGCATTCAATTGGCAGCACAATCTAGGCCAGAATATTCCAGTTTCCAGTTGTCTTTAACACCCCTTCTCATACCAGATTTGAGAATCTTTAGTGGGTGGCAGTTAATGCTGATTTGCCCTAAGAGCTGCAGACCAATACTGCTGTTGTGGACACACTTCGGAAAATGGCATGTCAGGGATAGGAATTTCCAAAAGTGGGTTGGCAAACAAACCAACTAACCAAGGATAGGCACCATAGAGGTGGCAAGCTCTTTCTGAAAGTACAAGCAACAGTGCAGCACTTGGACAGCTATGTTGACAATCACTGACATCTAGTGTCGATTCACAGGATTTAACAAGTCCAATTAATAATGCTTTTGGAATTTTTATTGCCTACTATCTTGATTCTACTGCTCCCTTTGTTAAAATATATTAGTGTGGTATTTGGAGGGGAGGAGTTTCTTACCAATGTTCTCCCCTTCTCCTCTGAAGACATTAACTGTTCACTGGGGTACAGTTGCATAAGTACCAACTGTCCTCATAAGCTTTCCCAAATGCCCATTATTCATATGTCAGTCGTGATAATAAACATTTGCAGAAATTTTGACTGTGGGGGGCATCCTGGCGTGCCCAATCCTGTCTTCACCTGGCATCTAAGTGTACATTCTTTTAGCAAGGGTTGTTGGACACGAATCAAGAGCGGGAACCCTGGATGATTTTCCCCTCGCTACCCAGGTGGGCCGACCGCCACCCCATTGAGGTCAACTAACTCAGCACATCTGAAGATCAAACCTGGGACCTTCTTGATCTGTATAGCTACTCATTGAATAAACTTGCTGCATCATTTAGGATTCTTTAAATAGATTGGGTTTGATCCAGGGTTTCTGTGGATCTTCTACCAAAGTTATGGTGGACATTCGGGGGAAGCGTGGTAATTCAACCCCATTTTAAAATTTCAACTTGACTAAAATTCATCAATTGCACATTTACCTCAATTATGAAATGCAATGCAAATACGTGGCATTTACGCTCCCTGCCCCCTCAGCCATGGTAAATATACCTGTCGGCAATCTTTGTTGAGGCTCACACATGAGGAAAGGCCACCTAGTTGTGGTGAAGAAGGCTTCACCAGTCTCCATGGAACTACATCCCAACAAAAGTTAGCACCTTCGGGAGAGCAGAATGCTGAAAAATAAAATCTTACTTCTGCTCCAGTGCTTGTGAGTTATGGTTTGTTCATGTTCATGTTCCCGAATGAACGGCTATAAGTAATTGTCACTACTCTACATGCATATTGGGCTAATAAGTAAGTTTCACATTTTTCAATGTTCAAATTAAATTAACTGACATGTTTTGCTCCAGTTGAGGAATTTGCATTATTTTTGCCATTATTAATCTGAGGAAGGACGTTCTTGCTATTGAGGGAGTGCAGTGAAGGTTCACCAGACTGATTCCCGGGATGGCAGGACTGATATATGAGGAGAAACTGGGTCGACTGGGCCTGTATTCACTGGAGTTTAGAAGAATGAGAGGGAATCTCATAGAAACATATAAAATTCTTACTGGACTGGACAGGTTAGATGCAGGAAGAACTAGGGGTCACAGTCTAAGGATAAGGGGTAAGCCATTTAGGACCGAGATGAGGAGAAACTTCTTCACTCAGAGAATTGTGAACCTGTGGAATTCCCTGCCGCAGAGAGATGTTGATGCCAGTTCATTAGATATATTCAAGAGGGAGTTAGCCATGGCCCTTATGGCTAAAGAGATCAAGTGGCATGGAGAGAAAGCAGGAAAGAGGTACTGAGGTGAATGATCAGCTATGATCTTATTGGATGGTGATGCAGGCTCGAAGGGCCGAATGGCCTACTCCTGCGCCTATTTTCTATGTTTCTATGTTTCTAACTGTAAACCTTGTTTTGCTGTTTGCAGAATATGCAGCTGTTTAAGCATTACAAGAATATTCTTAATTTCAGAGGGAAAGGAAATCCTAGGTTGATGATGAAATGTATCAACCCAGTCGAGGTAAGAAAAATGATGTGTGCTTAAAACCCTCAGATTTTGTCACCGATCTTTTGAGATTCAGCACACTGAATAACATATGGATATATATAACTTTAGCAAGAAATCATTGGCAAAATAAAATATTTTTCATTTTCCTAATATTTCACACCAAGAATAATCTGCAAAATAAAATAAAAATAATGTTTCAACGAGTTTCTTGCTTTTTTTAAAGTTTGCGAATCACTGTTATTAATGTTGGTGGACTTCATTATACGAAGTGGCACTTAGTGAAAATTTAGAGTTTTAAGCCAGAGGGGCAAGATTGTTCCATTAAAATCCCACAATGTCCCAAACCCATATTTAATATTACATCTTATGCATATAATTTAATCAGATAGGACAATTTAGAAATAATTCTGATAAAGTTTGCAGAAAGTAAGCCAAAAATGATCTTCAGTGGAACTCTACTTAAGCAATATAGCCTATAATGAGGTCTGACTATGAGCACGTCAACCACACATGATAAATATTCAGTCCCTAAATCTCTAAATTTTACACTGTGCTTTTTATTGGGCTTCATTTCTGTTGTGTTTATTTTTACATTTTACGTCTTTCGGATGAGACGTTAAACCAAGGCCCCGTCTGCTCTCTCAAATGGGCTTAAAAGACCCCATGGCACTATTTCGAAGAAGAGCAGGGGAGTTATCCCTGATTCCAGCATCCGCAGTATTTTGCTTTTGTGTTTGAGTTATCCCCAGTGTCCTGGCCAATATTTATCCCTCAATCAATATAACAAAAAAAAACAGATTATCTGGTCATTATCACATTGCTGTTTGTGGGAGCTTGCTTGTGCGCAAATTGGCTGCCGTGTTTCCTACATTACAATAGTGACTACACTCCAAAAGTACTTCATTGGCTGTAAAATGGTTTGAGACATCCGGTGGACGTGAAAGGCACTATATAAATCCAAGTCTTTCCTTCTAAATTTCTAAATAAAAATAATCTAACATTGGTTGCAGCAAGGGTCCTGTTGTAGCATGTTGATTTGAGTTTGAATCTTAATTTTGATTGTTGCTTGAATTGCCTGCTCTCATTAGGTCAGGACTTTCATCAGTTCTCAGCAAGAGTAATTTAGTGCTAAATTTCATGGGAAAATCCAACAGTTCCACCCTACAAAGCCCACCTTCTGCTGAACAGTTATTATATGATTGGCAGTGAGAAGCCCTCTGAATGGAATGAGGAAACCTAATGGCAGAAGCTAGCACTAGAAACCATTCATGAAAAGTTGGCAAACTAGCATTTCACTGTATTCGTGTAGAATTTTTACTTTTTTATGCTCTAATTTAATTTATTAATTTTCAGAACAAAATATTTAAACGTTAATTTCATTTTTTTTAATTGGTTATTAAAATGGCTACTATTTGGTAGCAATAAAAAGCACAAAAATTATGAGTTGCTGACCCCTTGTAGATACATTGCTCTCGTTCATGAAACAGAAACTGCTGGAAACATTCAGCAAGTCAAGCAGCATCTATAAAGAAAATACAATGTTAACGTTTCAGGCATAATCCTTTGTCAGAACGGAATGGGCTAGAACTTACAGTAGCCGGTGAACGAACAGCATTTGACTTGCCCTTACCCATTTAATTTCTATGACCTTTTGCACTGGAAGTTGCTGTAAGTTCGAGATTTAATGGGTGCCCTTTACTTGCTACTTGTGCGAATAGGACAAGCAACTGATTAACCAATCAGATTGAAACATTGTTAATGAACAGAACAGCACAGAGTCTGAACCTTGAAATGTAAGTTAGAATAATGAATTCAATGTCAAACCAGGTACAGAAAGTGAAATAAAGTGTTGGAAAGAAATATTGGAATAAGAGAGAAAGAAAAAAAGAGACAGAAAAAGTTTTTTAAAATATCGAAGGAATAAGCTTGTAGCAGTTGTAGCAGATAATTTTCAGTGCCAGAGAAGTTGTTTGGCAGTAATTAAGACTTATGACGCTGTTAAAAAGGATATTTAGACTGAAATGGACAAGCCCTAACTTTCTGTGGCAAGTTTAGTCTGTATCTATTATGCAAATAACAGAAACTTCATGCCGTTCAATACATTTGGAAGGGTAGCCAGTCAGCGAGATGCTGTTTTCACGCAGTTTACGAAGGAGCAGAACATCTTGGACAGCGAGTTCCAGATTTTCACATTTAAGTTCACATCTGCTGTTGCCTGAAGTTGCTGCCCAATTTGCACATAAATAACAGTGAGCGCCGTTAGCCTTGCCGTTATTTTTACAGTAAATTCTGGTCCATTACAGATGAACAGCCTATAAGAAGGAACAGAGCAAGAGAAAGGGGTGGGGGGAGACCACATACGTCTGTAATATCTTCCAGGGCTATGCCTGAAACATTAACATTCTTACTTTCTTTACAGATGCTGCTTGACTTGCTGAGCTTTTCCAGCATTTTCTGTTTATGTTTATAATTTCCAGCACCTGCATTCTTTTGTTTTTGTTTTACTCTTCTTCATCTAGCTCAAGTCACTTTCAGTATAATTTTGGAATTTCAATTCTAATATTATTGTTATATTATTATTAATATTGTTACTATTGCAATATTATTGTCTTTCTTGGGTTTAAGCATTCCTTCCCCTCAATGGTTAAGAGAGGATGGGAGAAATGGGAAGACATTATCCTACTCACAAATACCAACAGAAGTTTCTCTACTAAGTTTACATTTAGTGTTCCCTACCTCTCTTCTTTTTGGGTATTTAGGGTTCCTGTGTATTTTATACATAAATAAAATATGATCACAATTTGCATTTGTTGCACTGTATTTTGAAGATTTGACGGACAGCAGATGTCATTTGAAACTACAACTCAGGAAAAGGATTCAAATTAGCCCAAACTGAACAGATGAAAATTTCCTCCTTCTGGTAGCTGTAAGGGTTCTATCTGAAATGGGATTGGGCAATCTCAATCTAATGCCTAGTGCCATGGGCCCACAGCACAAAACTACCCAAATATGGCTTTAATTGTCACAAAATTGCCTAGCTGATGGTGCAGCAGGGGTGTGCTCTTCTGAGATTAGAACAAAGTAGTGGTGACTTTACTTTGCATTTACAGCAAGAAGAAAAATGCAGGTACAATGTCTGCATATTGACAATTTTTTAATGATTTTCTTGAGTCTGCCATAGTATTGACTTGTGACTCTGTTTTACAGTTACATTTAAAACAACAAACAAATGAGAATTCTAGAAAGTTAACATGGTGCAATCTAAATCCATTACTGCTACATCTTCACAGGCAGATTTACTGGACAGTGCTGCTGGAGTTCATGTCCGATTCAGACTGGGAGGAGTAAGTGATATTTGTTTGCTTTTGCAGTGATAGAAATTAATATCACTTTTTGCCATGCTAGCTCAGTCCTGTCACATATAGGGTGTTGTGTATGTTTGTTGATGACATTTGTTCACATAGAAATGGCTAACATATTAACATGTAAGGCTGAAAAATTACATTGGCCATACCCAGCAATTATGCTGAGATCTTGCTTGCTAATGCTCTCCAGCACTGATGCAGCTGGAGAATGCGGGGTCAGGAGGATGGTACTTAAAAGTATATTAAGAACATAAGAAATAGAAGCAGGAGTAAGCCATATGGCCCCTCGAGCCTGCTCCGCCTTTCAATAAGATCATGGTTGATCTGATATTGGCCTCAACTCCACTTACCTGCCTGTTCTCTATAGTTCAAGAATCTGTCTATCTCAGCCTTGAATATATTCAATGACTCAGCTTCCCCAGCTCTCTCAGTAGAGAATTCCGAAGATTCACAACCCTCTGAGAGAAGAAATTCCTCCTCATCTCAGTCTTAAATGGACGACCCCTTATTCTGAAACTACGTCCCCTGTTCTAGATTCCCCTATGAGGGGAAATATCCTCTCGGCATCTACCCTGTCAAGCCCCCTCCGAATCTTATATGTTTCAATAAGATCACCTCTCATTCTTCTAAACTTCAATGAGTACAGGCCCAACCTGCTCAACCTTTCCTCATAAGACAACCCCTTCAACCCATCTCTGAACTGCCTCCAATGCAAATATATCCCTCCTTAAATAAGGAGACCAAAACTGTACGCAGTACATAAGAACATAAGAAATAGGAACAGGAGTGGGCCATACGGCCCCTCGAGCCTGCTCCGCCATTCAATAAGATCATGGCTGATCTGATCATGGACTCAGCTCCACTTCCCTGCCCGCTCCCCAAAACCCCTTATACCCTTATTGTTTAATAAACTGTCTATTTCTGTCTTAAATTTATTCAATGTCCCAGCTTCCACGGCCCTTTGAGGCAGTGAATTCCACAGATTTACAACTCTCTGCGAGAAGAAATTTCTCCTCGTCTCTGTTTTAAATGGGTGGCCCCTTATTCTAAGATCATGTCCTCTAGTTCTAGTCTCCCCCATCAGTGGAAACATCCTCTCTGCATCCACCTTGTCAAGCCCCCTCATAATCTTATACGTTTCGATAAGATCACCTCTCATTCTTCTGAATTCCAATGAGTAAGGCCCAACCTACTCAACCTTTCCTCATAGGTCAACCCCCTCATCCCTGGAATCAACCTAGTGAACATTCTCTGAACTGCCTCCAAAACAAGTATATCCTTTCGTAAATATGGAAACAAAAACTGCACGCAGTACTCCAGATGTGTCCTCACCAATGCCTTGTATAGCTGTAGCAAGACTTCCCTGCTTTTACACTCCATCCCCTTTGCGCTAAAGGCCAAGATACTATTAGCCTTTCTGATCACTTGCTGTACCTGCATACTAATCATGCACAAATACCCCCAGGTCCCGCTGTACTGCAGCACTTTGCAATCTTTCTCCATTTAAATAATAACTTGCTCTTTGATTTTTTTTCTGCCAAAGTGACCTCACACTTTCCAACATTATACTCCATCTGCCAAATTGTTGCCCACTCACTTAGACTGTCTATGTCCTTTTTAAAAAATGTTATGTCCTCCTCACACATTGCTTTTCCTCCCATCTTTGTATCATCAGCAAACCTGGCTACGTTACACTCAGTCCCTTCTTCCAGCTCATTAATATAGATTGTAAAGAGTTGGGATCCCAGCAATGATCCCTGTGGCACCCCACTAGTTACTAGTTGCCAACCAGAGACTGAACCATTTATCCCAACTCTCTGTTTTCTGTTAGTTAGCCAATCCTCTACCCATGCTAATATATTACCCCCAACCTCGTGAACTTTTATCTTGTGCAGTACCATTTATGTGGCACCTTGTCAAATGCCTACTGGAAGTCCAAATACACCACATCCACTGGTTCCCCTTTATCCACCCTGTTTGTTACATCCTCAAAGAACTCCAGCAAATTTGTCAAACGTGACTTCCCCTTCATAAATCCATGCTGACTCTGCCTGAGCGAATTTTGTTTTTCCAAATGTCCTGCTACTGCTTCTTTAATAATGGATTCCAACATTTTCCCAACCACAGATGTTAGGCTAACTGGTCTAAAGTTTCCTGTTTTTGTCTGCCTACTTTTTTAAATAGGGGCGTTACATTTGCAATTTTCCAATCTGCTGGGACCTCCCCAGAATCCAGGGAATTTTGGTAAATTACAACCAATGCATCCACAATCCCTGCCGTTACTTCTCTTAAGACCCTAGGATGCAAGCCATCAGGTCCAGGGGATTTATCTGCCTTTAGTCCCATTATCTTACTGAGTACTACCTCCTTAGTGATTATGTTAAGTGCGTCCCCCCCTATAGCCCCTAGACTATCCACTGTCGGAATATTGTTAGTGTCCTCTACCGTAAAGACTGATGCAAAATATTTATTCACAGTTTCTGCCATCTCCATGTTCCCCATTACAAATTCCCCGGTCTCGTCCTCTAAGAGACCAACATTTACTTTAGCCACCCTTTTCCTTTTTATATACCTATAGAAACTCTTGCTATCTGTTTTTATATTTCATGCTAGTTTACTTTCATAGTCTATCTTTCCTTTCTTAATCATTTTTTTAGTCATTCTTTGCTGGCTTTTAAAAGCTTCCCACTAGTTTTGGCCACTTTGTATGCGCTTGTTTTTAAATTGGATACCATCCTTTATTTCTTTAGTTAGCCACGGATGGCTATCTTTTCTCTTACACCCTTTCCTCCTCATTGGAATATATTTTTCTTGAGAGTTGTGAAATATCTCCTTAAATGTACACCACTGTCCATCAACCGTCCTACACTTTAATCTATTTTCCCAGTCCGCTTTACCCAACTCTGCCGTCATACCTTCATAATCTCCTTTATTTAAGCTTAGTACACTGGTTAGAGATCCAACTTTCTCACCCTTAATCTGAATTTGAAATTCAAACATGCTATGATCACTCATTCCAAGGGGATCGTTTACTAGGAGATTGTTTATTAATCCTGTCTCATTACACAGGACTAGATCCAAGATAGCCTGCCCCCTGGTTGGTTCCATTACGTACTACTCAAGGAACCCGTCCCTTATGCGCTCTATGAACTCCTCCTCAAGGCTACCCTGACCAATTTGCTTTGTCCAATCAATATGGAGGTTAAAATCATCCATGATTATTGCTGTTCCCTTTTTACAAGCCCCCACTATTTCCTGGCTTATGCTCCGACCAACAGAGTTGCTACGGTTAGGGGGCCTATAGACTATGCCCACCAGTGACTTTTTCCCCTTATTATTCCTTATCTCCGCTCAAACTGTTTCAACACCCTTATCATTTGAGCCAATATCGTTTCTTACTATTGCAGTGATTCCATCCTTTATCGATAGAGCTACCCCACCTCCTTTTCCTTTCTGTCTGTCCTTCTGGATGGTTAAGTACCCCTGAATATTTAATTCCCAGTCCTGGTCACCTTGCAACCATGTCTCTGTAATGGATATCAGATCATACCCATTTGTCTCAATTTGCGCCGTCAACTCATCGATCTAGTTACAAATGCTACGTGCATTTAGACAAAGTGCCTTTAAGTTTGTTTTTTTACCCTTTTTCCTGCTTGTTTCCTCTCCAAACTCACTTTCCTGATTATGCTTTCTAATTCCAGCTTTATTCTCCTCCCTACTGAATCTAGGTGTGGTCTCACCAATGCCCTGTGTCATTTTGCAAGACTTCCCTACTTTTATACTCTATCCCCTTGCAATAAAGGCCAACATTCCATTTACATTCCTAATTAGTTGTTGTACCTGCATGCTAACTTTTTGTGCTTCATATACGAGGACACCCAGATCCCTCTGTACTGCAGCTTTCTATCGTCTCTCTCCATTTAAATAATATTTTGCTTTTCTATTCTTCCTACCAAACTGAATAACTCCCATTGTCCCACATTATACTCCATCTGCCAAATTTCTGCCCTCTCACTTAGCCTATCTATATCCTTTTGCAGACTCTTTGTGTCCTCCTCACAACTTGCTTTCCCACCTATCTTTGTAGCGTCAGCAAATTTGGCTACAATACACTTGGTCCCTTCCTCCAAGTCATTAATATAGATTGTAAATAGTTGAGGCCTCAGCACTGATCTCTGTGGCATCCCACTTGTTACAGTTTGCCAACCTGAAAATGACCCATTTATCCTGACTCTCTGTGTTCTGTTCTTTAGCCAATCCTCTATCCATGCTAATATATTACCCCCAACACCATGAGCTCTTATCTTGTGTAGTAACCATTTATGTGGCACCTTATCGAATGCTTTTTGGATATCCATTACATCTACTGGTTCCGTTTTATCCAGCCTGCTCGTTACATTCTCAAAGAACTCTAATAAATTTGTCAAACACAATTTCCCTTTCATAAAACCATGTTGCTTGATTGTATTATGATTTTATAAATGTCCTGCTACTACTTCCTTAATAATGGACTCAAGCATTTTCCCAATGACAGATGTTGGGCTAACTAGCCTATAGTTTCCTGCTTCCTGTCTCCCTCCTTTCTTGAATAGTGGCAATACATTTGCGGTTTTCCAATCCACTGGGACCTTTCCAGAATCTAGGGAATTTTGGAAGATTACAAACAATACATCCACTATCTCTGCAGCCATTTCTTTTAAGACCGTCTGATGCAGGTTATCAGTTGCAGGGAATTTGTCAGCCTTTAATCCCATTAGTTTGCATAGTACTTTTTCTCTAGTGATAATGATTATTTTAATTTTCTCCCTCCCTTTTGCCTCCTGATTTTCTACAATAATTGGGATACTTTTAGTGTCATTTACTGTGAAGACATTGACAAAATATTTGTTCAACTTCTCTGCCATTTCCTTGTTTCCCATTATTAATTCCCCAGGCCCATCCTCTAAGAGACCAACATTTACTTTAGCTACGCTCTTCCTTTTTATATAATTGTAGAAACATAGAAAATAGGAGCAGAAGTAGGCCATTCGGCCCTTCGCGTCTGCACCGCCATTCAATATGATCATGGCTGATGTTATGTATGAATAAAGAGTCTGACCAGATACTGTGAGCTCCAAGTAAAGTGTGATCTTAGTCTTTTATTGCAGGTCTCCAGAGAGCCTCGCCAGCCTGTGAGGCCTCCTTAAGTACAAGTGTTCCCAAGGGATTGTGGGACCCCTTGGGACTCCAGGGGATGAGCCCTCTGGTGGTTACACAAGGTATTTACAGGTTTACATATATCACAACACTTCGCGCCCCTCCCCCCCCCCCACCCCCCCACAAAGTCAATAGTGTAACTATTTACAAGGTGAGTCGATCTGGGGCCATTTTTTCCCTGGTTGATCGTCTCGGTACAACTGCTGGTTTTGGTGAGTCGTTTGTTGGGGCCTCGCTGGGCTGCTGTGCAGCTGACCTTGCTGGGCTGCCTGGTTTGGTGAGTCCTGCTGGGCTGCTGTTGGTGATGGGTTCTGCTTCGTGGTCAACCGCTGTGTCAGTTGCCACTGGTGTGTGTGTTGGGAGGTCAAAAAAGGGAGGGTCTAATGTGGGTTACTCTGGATAGTCCGTGAATCTGAGTTTGGTTTGGTCCAAGTGTTTCCTGTAGATAAGTCCATTTGAAAGTTTGACCCGAAACACCCTATTCCCCTCTTTGGCCACAACAGTGCCGGGAAGCCAGTTGGGACCTTGCCCATAGTTCAACACAAATACAGGATCATTAATTTCAATTTTGCGTGACACATTTGCGCTATCATGATATGTACTTTGTTGAAGCCGCCTGCTCTCTACCTGTTTCGTGTAGATCAAGGTGGACTAACGAGAGCCTAGTCTTAAGTGCCCGTTTCATGAGCAGTTCAGCGGGTGGAATCCCAGTGAGCGAGTGGGGTCTCGTACGGTAACTAAGCAGGATTCGGGATAGGCGAGTCTGCAATGAGCCTTCAGTTATCCTTCTCAAGCTCTGCTTGATTGCTTGCACTGCTCTCTCTGCCTGACCATTACATGCTGGTTTGAACGGGGCAGATGTAACATGTTTGATCCCATTGCGGGTCATGAACTTTTTGAACTCGGCACTGGTGAAACACTGTTGTCGCTCACAAGGACATCAGGCAGGCCATGCATGGCAAACATGGCCTGCAGGCTTTCAGTGGTGGCAGCGGATGTGCTTGCCGACATTATCTCACATTCAATCCAGTTGGAGTACGCATCTACAACCACTAGGAATATTTTACCCAAGAACGGGTCTGCATAGTCGACATGGACCCTAGACCACAGTTTGGAGGGCCAAGATCATAAACTTAGTGGCGCCTCCCTGGGTGCATTGCTTAACTGTGAACATGTGTTACATTTGTGCACGCAGGACTCTAAGTCCGCATCGATACCGGGCCACCACACGTGGGATCTGGCTATCGCTTTCATCATTACAATGCCTGGGTGAATACTGTGGAGATCACTAATAAAAGTGTCCCTGCCCATTTTGGCACCATTACCCGATTACACCACAGAAGGCAGTCTGCCTGTATAGACATTTCATCTCTGCGCCACTGGTACGGCTTTATCTCTTCCTGCATTTCTAATGGGACACTGGACCAGCTCTCGTGAAGCACACAGTTTTTTTACTAAGGACAGTAAGGAGTCCTGGCTTGTCCAGGTTCTAATCTGTCGGGTGGTAATGGGTGATTGCTCACTTTCGACGACTAAATCTGTGGGCTGTGCCATTTCCACCCCCATGGTGGGCAATGGCAGCCTACTGAGAGCAGTGGCACAGTTTTCTGTGCCTGGCCTGTGGCGGATGGCGAAGTTGTATGCGGACAACGTGAGCGCCCATCTCTGGATGCGGGCCGATGCCTTTGTATTTATCCCCTTACTTTCAGAAAAGAGGGATATCAGTGGCTTATGGTCAGTTTCCAATTCAAATTTGAGCCCAAACAGATATTGATGTATTTTCTTTACTCCATAAACACACGCTAATGCTTCTTTTTCAATCATGCTGTAGGCCCTCTCAGCCTTAAACAGACTTCTGGATGCATAAGCAACCGGTTGCAATTTCCCAGATTCATTAGCTTGTTGCAATACACACCCGACAACGTATGACGACGTATCACATGCTAGTACCAAACACTTACATGGATCATACAACACAAGCAATTTGTTTGAGCATAACAGTTTTCTAGCTTTTACATAGGCATTTTCTTGGCTTTTACCCCATACCCATTCGTCTCCTTTACACAGTAAAGCATGCAGTGGTTCTAATATTGTGCTGAGACCCGGTAAGAAGTTACCAAAGTAGTTCAGAAGTCCTAGAAACGACCGTAGCTCCATCACGTTCTGTGGCCTCGGTGCATTCTCGATTGCCTCTGTCTTCGAATCGGTGGGCCTGATGCCATCTGCCGCGATTCTTCTCCCCAGGAACTCCACTTCAGGCACCAGGAAATCGCACTTCGATCATTTTAACCTGAGCCCCACGCAGTTGAGCCAACTAAGAGCCTCCTCCAAGTTCTGCAGATGCTCGACTGTGTCCTGACCTGTAACCAAGATGTCGTCCTGGAAGACCACGGTGTGCAGGACCAACTTCAGTAAGCTTTCCATGTTTCTCTGGAATATCGCCGCCACTGATCGGATCCCAAACGGGCATCTGTTGTAAATGAAGAGACCTTTGTGCGTGTTGATGCAGGTGAGGCCCTTCGACGATTCCTCCAGCTCCTGCGTCATGTAGGCCGAGATCAAGTCCAGCTTCGTGAACGTCTTTCCTCTTGCCAGTGTCGCAAAAAGGTCGTCTGCCTTTGGTAGTGGGTATTGATCCTGCAGGGAGAAATGACTGATAGTTACTTTGTAATCAGCACAGATTCTGACAGTGCTGTCTCCCTTGAGGACTGGAACAATCGGACTGGCTCAGTCATTGAATTCGATCGGCGAAATGATGTCCTCTCGTTACAGCTGGTCTAGCTCAATCTCCACCATCTCACTCATCATGTACGATACTGCTCGAGCCTTGTGATGGATGGATGGGTCGCACCCCCGGAATTAGTTGGATCTGCACTTTTGCTCCTTGGAACTTCCCGATGCCTAGTTTGAACAGCGAGGGGAAATTTTTTAAGACCTGGACACACGAAGTGTCATCGACGGGCGAGAGTGCTTGGACATCGTCCCAGTTCCAATGTATCTTTCCCAGCAAGCTCCTGCTGAGCAGCGTGGGACCATCACCCGGTACCACCCAGAGTGGTAACTTGTGCACCGCTCCATTGTAGGAGACCGTTACAGTAGCACTGCTGATTACGGGAATCCGTTCCTTTGTGTAAGTTCTCAGTTTAGTGCGAATGGGAGTCAGGACTGGCCTTGAGGCTTTGTTACACCACAATTTATCGAAAGTCTTTTTGCTCATTATGGACTGGCTCGTGCCTGTGTCCGGCTCCATTGACACCGGAGTCCATTTACTTCAACCTTCAGCATTTTCGGGGGACACTTTGTGGTAAATGTGTGCACCTCATATACCTCTGCCTCCTTGGTCTGAGTCTCTGGTTTGTCGTGATCTGCCATGGATCTGTCCTCCTCTGCAACATGGTGGTTTGCAGGATTAGCAGAGTTTGCAGCTCGCCTGCACATATGTTGGAGATGTCCCATTGTTCCACAGCCCTTGGAAACGTACCCTTTGAAGGGCATGAATGGAAGCGATAATCACCCCCGCAGCGCCAGCAAGGTGTTAATGGCCTAGCATTCATCACCCTTGATGGTGGACCCTGAGACATCTGCGGACGCGCAGCTGCAGGTATGTGAGGCCTGCCCTGTACGTTGCGATTCGAAAACAATATTACTTTGTTCATAGTACTTGCAGCAGCACTCGTGTGCTGAGAGATTTGCTTGGTATGGTCACTGGTGGCAATGAACGCCAGGGCTATCGCTATGGCTTTACTCAAGTTTGGGGTCTCTACAGTCAAAAGTTCGTGAAGTATCACTTCATGCCCAATGCCAAGTACGAAGAAGTCCCTGAGCATGTGCTCCAAATGTCCTTCAAATTCGCAATGTCCTGCAAGGCGTCTTAGCTCGGCAACATAGCTCGCCACTTCCTGGCCTTCAGACCTTGTGTACGTGTAGAACCGGTACCTCACCATCGGAACGCCTTCCTTCCAGTTCAGATGCTCCCGGACCAGTGTGCACAAATCATTGTATGATTTCTCTGTGGGTTTCGTTGGAGCAAGCAGATTTTTCATGAGGCCATACGTTGGTGCCCCGCAAACGGTGAGGAGAATCGCCCTTCGTTTGGCAGAAACATAGAAACATAGAAATTAGGTGCAGGAGCAGGCCATTTGGCCCTTCGAGCCTGCACCGCCATCAATAAGATCATAGCTGATCATTTAACCTCAGTACCCCTTTCCTGCTTTCTCTCCATAACCCTTGATCTCTTTGGCCTTAAGGGCCATATCTAACTCCCTTTTCAATATATCTAGCGAAATGGCCTCAACAAATTTCTGCGGGAGAGAATTCCACAGGTTAACCACTCTCTGAGTGAAGAAGTTTCTCCTCATCTCGGTCCTAAATGGCTTACCTCTTATTCTTAGACTGTGACCCCTGGTTCTGGACTTCCCCAACATCGGGAACATTCTTCCTGCATCTAACCTGTCCAATCCCATCAGAATTTTAAATGTTTCTATGAGATCCCCTCTCATTCTATTAAACTCCAGTGGGTACAGGCCCAGTCGACCCAGTCTCTCCTCATATGTCAGGCCTGCCATCCCGGGAATCAATCTGGTGAACCTTCGCTGTACTCCCTCAATAGCAAGAATGTCCTTCCTCAGATTAGGAGACCAAAACTGAACACAATATTCCAGGTGAGGCCTCACCAAGGCCCTATACTACTGCAGTAAGACCTCCCTGCTCCTATACTTAAATCCTCTAGTTATGAAGGCCAACATACCATTTGCCTTCTTCACCGCCTGCTGTAATTGCATGCCAAACTTCAATGACTGATGTATCATGACACCCAGGTCTCGTTACACCTCCCCTTTTCCTAATCTGTCACCATTCAGATAATATTCTGTCTTCCTGTTTTTGCCACCAAAGTGGATAACCTCACATTTATCCACATTATACTGCATCTGCCATGCATTTGCCCATTCACCTAACCTGTCCAAGTCACCCTGCAGCCTCTAAGCATCCTCCTCACAGCTCACACCACCACCCAGTTTAGTGTCATCTGCAAACTTGCCGATATTACACTCAATTTCTTCATCTAAATCATTAATGTATATTGTAAATAGCTGGGGTCCCAGCACTAAACCCTGCGGCATCCCACTGGTCACTGCCTGCCATTCTGAAAAGGACCCGTTTATCCCGACTCTTTGCTTCCTGTCTGCCAACCAGTTCTCTATCCACGTCAGTACATTACCCCCAATACCATGTGCTTTAATTTTGCACACGAATCTCTTTTGTGGGACCTTGTCAAAAGCCTTTTGAAAGTCTAAATACACCACATCCACTGGTTCTCCCTTGTCCACTCTACTAGTTACATCCTCAAAAAATTCTAGGAGTTTTGTCAAACATTATTTCCCTTTCATAAATCCATGCTGACTAGGACCGATCCTTTCACTGCTTTCCAAATGCGCTGCTATTTCATCTTAAATAATTGATTCCAACATTTTCCCCACCACCGATGTCAGGCTAACCGGTCCATAATTCTGTTTTCTCTCTCCCTCCTTTTTTAAAAAGTGGTGTTACATTAGCTACCCTCCAGTCCATAGGAACTGATCCAGAGTCAATAGAATGTTGAAAAATGATCACTAATGCATCGCTATTTCTAGTGCCACTTCCTGAAATACTCTGGGATGCAGCCTATCAGGCCCTGGGGATTTATCGACTTTCAATCCCATCAATTTCCCTAACAGAATTTCTTGACTAATAAGGATTTCCTTCAGTTCCTCCTCTTCGCTAGACCCTTGAACCCCTAGTATTTCCGGAAGGTTATTTGTGTCTTCCTTAGTGAAGACAGATCCAAAGTACTTGTTCAATTGGTCTGCCATTTCTTTGTTCTCCATTATAAATTCACCTGATTCTGACTGCAAATGACCTACGTTGATTTTCACTAATCTTTTTTTTTCACATATCTATAGAAGCTTTTGCAGTCAGGTTTTATGTTCCCAGCAAGCTTCCTCTCATACTCTATTTCCCCCTCCTAATTAAACACTTTGCCCTCCTCTGCTTGATTCAAAATTTCTCGCCCCCCCCCCTCAGATTTGCTGCTTTTTCTGGCCTATTTATATGCCTCTTCCTTGGATTTAACACTGTCCCTAATTTGCCTTGTTAGTCACAGTTGAGCAACCTTCTGCGTTTTATTTTTACTCCAGACAGAGATGTACAATTGTTGAAGTTCATCCACGTGCTATTTAAATGTCTGCCATTGCCTATCCACCATCAACCCTTTAAGTTCATTCACCAGTCTATTCTAGCCAATTCATGTCTCGTACCATCGTAGTTACTTTCCTTAAGTTCAGGACCCTAGTCTCTGAATTAACGGTGTCACTCTCCATCTTAATGAAGAATTCTACCATATTACGGCCACTCTTTCTCAAGGGGCCTCGCACAACAAGACTGCTAATTAGTCCTTTCTCATTATACATCACCCAGTCTAGAATGGCTAGCCCTCTAGTTGGTTCCTCGACATATTGGTCGAGAAAACCATCCCGAATACACTCCAGGAAATCCTACTCCACCATATTGCTACCAGTTTGGTTAGCCCAATCGGAATGTAGCTTAAAGTCGCCCATGATAACTGCTGTACCTTTATTGCACGCATCCCTAATTTCTTGTTTGATGCTGTCCCCAACCTCACTACTACTGTTTGGTGGTCTGTACACAACTCCCACTATCGTTGTCTGCCCTTTCGTATTCCGCAGCTCTACCCATACAGATTCCACATCATCCAAGCTAATGTCCTTCCTTACAATTGCGTTAATTTCCTCTTTAACCAGCAACGCTACCCCACCTCCTTTTCCTTTCTGTCTATCCTTCCTGAATGTTGAATACCCCTGGATGTTGAGTTCCCAGCCTTGGTCACCCTGGAGCCATGTCTCTGTAATCCCAATTACATCATATTCGTTAATAGCTGCCTGCGCAGTTAATTCGTCCACCAAACGTAGGTCCCTTGCAGTCGGATTCAGGTGAATTTATAATGGGGAACAAAGAAATGGCAGACCAATTGAACAAATACTTCGGTTCTGTCTTCACGAAGGAAGACACAAATAACCTTCCGAATGTACTAGGGGACAGTGGGTCTAGTGAGAAGGAGGAATTGAAGAATATCCTTATTAGGCAGGAAATTGTGTTAGGGAAATTGATGGGATTGAAGGCCGGTAAATCCCTGGGGCCTGATAGTCTGCATCCCAGGGTACTTAAGGAAGTGACCCTAGAAATAGTGGATGCATTGCTGATCATTTTCCAACAGTCTATCGACTCTGGATCAGTTCCTATGGACTGGAGGGTAGCTAATATAACACAACTTTTTAAAAAATGAGGGAGAGAGAAAACGGATAATTATAGACCGGTTAGCCTGACATCAGTAGTGGGAAAAATGTTGGAATCAATCATTAAAGATGAAATAGCAGCACATTTGGAAAGCAGTGACAGGATCAGATGAAGTCAGCATGGATTTATGAAAGGGAAATCATGCTTGACGAATCTTCTGGAACTTTTTGAGGATGTAACTAGCAGAGCGGACAAGGGAGAACCAGTGGATGTGGTGTATTTGGACTTTCAAAAGGCTTTTGACAAGGTCCCGCACAAGAGATTGGTGTGCAAAATCAAAGCGCATGGTATTGGGGGTAATGTACTGACGTGGATAGAGAACTGGTTGGCAGACAGGAAGCACAGAGTCGGGATAAACGGGTTCTTTTTCAGAATGGCAGGCAGTGACTAGTGGAGTGCCGCAGGGCTCAGTGCTGGGACCCCAGCACTTTACAATATACATTAACGATTTAGATGAAGGAATTGAGTGTAATATCTCCAAGTTTGCTGATGACACTAAACTGGGTGGCGATGTGAGCTGTGAGGAGGATGCTTAGAGGCTGCAGGGTGACTTGGACAGGTTAGGTGATTGGGCAAATGCATGGCAGATACAGTATAATGTGGATAAATGTGAGGTTATCCACTTTGGGGGCAAAAACACGAAGGCAGAATATTATCTGAATGGCGGCAGATTAGGAAAAGGGAAGGTGCAATGAGACCTGGGTGTCATGGTTCATCAGTCACTGAAAGTAGGCATGCAGGTACAACAGGCGGTGAAGAAGGCAACTGGTTGTTGACCTTCATAGCTAGGGGATTTGAGTATAGCAGCAGGGAAGTCTTACTGCAGTAGTACAGGGCCTTAGTGAGGCCTCACCTGTAATATTGTGTTCAGCTTTCGTCTCCTAATCCGAGGAAGGACGTTCTTGCTATTGAGGGAGTGCAGCGAAGGTTCACCTGATTGATTCCAGGGATGGCTGGACTGTCATATGAGGAGAGACTGGATCAACTAGGCCTTTATTCACTGGAGTTTAGAAGGATGAGAGGGGATCTCAGAGAAACGTATAAGATTCTGACGGGACTGGACAGGTTAGATGCGGGAAGAATGTTGCCGATGTTGTGGAAGTCCAGAACCAGGGGACATAAGGGGTAGGCCATTTAGGACTGAGATGAGGAGAAACTTCTTCACTCAGAGAGTGTTAACCTATGGAATTCCCTGCCCCAGAGAGTTGTTGATGCCAGTTCATTGGATATATTCAAGAGGGAGTTAGATATGGCCCTTACGGCTAAGGGGATCAAGAGGTATGGAGAGAAAGCAGGGAAGGGGTACAGAGGGAATGATCAGCCATGATCTTATTGAATGGCGGTGCAGGCTCGAAGGGCCGAATGGCCTACTTTACACCTATGTTCTATGTTTCTATGTTTCTATGTTATTATGAATACTCCTCGCATTGAGGCACAGAGCCTTCAGGTTTGTGTTTCTAACACACTTTATCCCTTTAGAATTTTGCTGTAATGTGGCCCTTTTTGCTTTTTGCCTTAGGTTTCTCTGCCCTCTACTTTTACTTTTCTTCTTTCTATCTTTTGCTTCTGCCCCCATTCTATTTCCTTCTGTCTCCCTGCATAAGTTTCCATCCCCCTGCCATATTAGTTTAACTCCTCCCGAACAGCACTAGCAAACACTCTGCCTAGGACATTGGTTCCAGTCCTGCCCAGGTGCAGACCGTCCGGTTTGTACTGGTCCCACCTCCCCCAGAACCGGTTCCAATGTCCCAGAAATTTGAATCCCTCCCTCCTGAACCACTCCTCAAGCCACATATTCATCTTAGCTATCCTGCTATTTCTATTCTAACTAGCACGTGACACTAGTAGCAATCCTGAGATTACAACACTTGAGGTCCCGCTTTTTAATTTAACTCCTAGCTCCCTAAATTCAGCTTGTAGGATCTCATCCCGTTTTTTACCTATATCGTTGGTACCTATATGCACCACGACAACTGGCTGTTCACCCTCCCCCTCCAAAATGTCCTGCAGCCACTCCAAGACATCCTTGACCCTTGCACCAGGGAGGCACATACCATCCTGGAGTCTCAGTTGCTACAATTATACAGGGCCTTGGTGAGACCGCATATGAAGTATTGTGTGCAGTTTTGGTCTCCTTACCTAAGAAAGGATCTACTTGCCATAGGGGGAGTGCAGCGAAGGTTCTCCAGATTGATTCCTGGGATGGCAGGACAGTTGTATGAGGAGAGATTGGGTCGACTAGGCCTGTATTCACTAAAGTTTAGAAGAATGAGAGGGGATCACATTGAAACGTATAAAATTCTGACTGGGTTGGATAGACTGGATGCAGGGAGGATGTTTTCCCTGGCTGCGAAGCCCAAAACAAGGGGTCACAGTCTCAGGATACAGGGTAGGAAATTTAGGACCGAGATGAGGAGAAATCTTTTTACTCAGAGGGTGGTGAACCTGTGGAATTCTCTATCACAGAAGGCTGTGGAGGCCAAGTCACTGAATATATTTAAGAGGGAGATAGATAGTGTTATCTATGCAACCCTATGTAACCAGTATTATACCGCCACCAGAGGTCGTACCTGTTGGAGTCACAAGGGATCTCAGCATCCCTTGGGAGCACTGTATATAAGCAGGCCTCCCATGCTGTTTCAACACTCTAGTGTTAGAATAAAGGAACTAAGGTCACACTTACTCATATCTACAGTACTCAGTTACATCACTGTATTGTGTACATAACAACTAGCGACGAGATAATGAACCATCATGCAAAAATGCAGAACAAAAGGGAAAGCACGCAACAGGAGGAGGCCCGGCAAATCTGTATCCACTGACATCCTTCGAATACAGGGTCGCTGCTTTGATGGATCCTGTCTGGAGAAAAGCAACCACCACTGCACAAGCTGGGCCCACACTTGAGAGAGAGAGAGAGGGTAAGTCCTGCAAATTCCACAGTCTGGCATTGTTAAATGTTAAGTACTGCGCGGGCTAGCCATGCTTCAGTTCATGGGAATGTTTCCGTCAGCTACGCTTTGGTTGATGCAATGTGCTATCATTCATCGTGGTCCTTCAAATCAGCCTGCTGCCTGCGCTGTGTGAGCCTACCCATGCCACCCTGTCCCCTCCTCTGCTGCTAACCATTTGTCTGTTCTGTTATATTTTGCAGAACTTGAGGCCAACCCTGACGAGGCTGAAGCCAATGCAGAAGATTCAAACGCGGATGAGCCTGAAGAGGAGAACATCTTCCAATCCCACTTTCCAGACCAAGAGCCTGGGGGTGAGGGGCGGCGGCAGAGGGAGGTGATGGATGAAGCCCCCACTGTTATATTCATACTGGAGGAGGTAAAGTGATACCCATTGAGGTGCCAGGCCCTTTCCTGAGTGATACAAGTTTGGTACATTCCATGGTTTCTCACAGTCCGAGGCTCGGGATTCCAGTGGGGTGCAACGAGGCAGACCCAGGGCCCCACTGTCCGAGGCTGCGAGTCCCAGTGAGATGCAGCGAGCCACACCCAGGGTGAGGAGGGGAAGGAGAGCTTGACAGCGCTCTCCTGAGGTGCAGGATTTAACAGATGTGGTTCAAATGATGGCAATGAGTGCGGAGACCTTACCCGATCACTCCTGGACACCATCAGTGCAGTGGGTGATGATGTAGCGGGACTGTCGGGAGAAGTAACAACACTCTCTCGAGAAATGGGAACACTGTCCGGGCACACGAGGAAGGGAATGTCTCAGACAGCTGTTACACTGTCGGCGAACATGAGGGAGGGAATGTTGCAGGTAGTTGAGACACTGTCAGGGGCACATGAGGGAGGGAATGTCAGAGTTAGTTGCTGCAATAAGGGAAAATGCCCAGACCCCGGGCCCATTGACAGAATCAACTGCCACTCCCACTCCAATCCCCAGACCAGCCTCTGAAGAGGCCCAAGCTGGGTCGTCCACATTACCACCTGCCCACGCCCTCCCCACCCCCCCAATCAAGAAGTGCGCATTATGCGAGATGTTCGAAACAATAAGCTTGGTACCAACCCAAGAAACGCTGCACCGCCGCCTGCAGGCGGGGGTGGAATCAACAAGACCAAGCACAGCGGGCGGTCTTAGAATAAGGTGGAGGAGAGATGGGTGCAGCCTTTCTTTGCTGTTGTTGTTACTATTATTATTGTTGTTACTGTTCTCAAGTTAAAAGTTTTTTGTAAGTTATGTAAATTTACAAGTTTAAAAGTTTGTAAGTGATCTTAAAGTTTGTAAATGATCTTAATTGAAAACTTTAAAGTTTGATACTAGAATATTTTTATTAAAGTTAAGTACAAATAAGTGTTAAACTTTTGAATAAAATATATTTTAAATTATAACTGAATAATTTACATTATTTGTTCCATTATTAACACAACTTTTTGAACGAAAGAAGAATCATTTCTATTATTTGTTCTATTAACACAACATAACATTACGGAACAGGTCCAAACAGTAAACACGGTCCATGTGGAATAGGAGCTGCTGAGCCTTCAGGCAGCAAAGTGTTCACGGATGAGCTGCTGGCGCAAGGCTCGAGCAATCGTTAAAGGGGCACACCAGCCCGCCCTCCTCTGCCGTCATGCTCCGGGTTCAGTTAGTTGCATGGCTTCCTCTTCCTCGTCCTCTCTTCCTCCTCGACATCTGCACCTTCCTCCTCATCATCAGCCACTATCACTTCAGGTGGGTCTTCTATTACCAGTTGCTGCTGCCTCATGATGGCTAAGTGATGCAGCAGCAGCACACAAGATGCCAATCAAGCGTGCGACAAACCAGTCCCACCCACCCCTTCCCTCAACAACTATCTGTCCCACCTGTGACAGAGACTGTGGTTCTCGTATTGGTCTGTTCAGCCACCTAAGAACTAATTTTAAGAGTGGAAGCAAGTCTTCCTCAATTCCAAGGGACTGCCTATGAGGTCCTCTCTATTATACTGTTTGTTGCAATGTGCAACATGTTTTCCCGGTCAGCTTCCATCTGGGTTAAGCGTAGAGGCATCATGAGCCAGGTGGCGAGGCCGTACACATTGTCTCTCGGCAGCCAGCTCTGCCCTTCTGGCTGCTGCTGAAACACGGCAGATATAGTGCTCTTGCGTAGGATGAACGCATCATGGGTGCTCCCAGGGTATCTCGCATCAACTGACATAATGTGATGCATGTTGTCACAGACGAGCTGCACCTTCATGAAATAGAAGCCTTTTTTGTTCCTGTACATCTCAGAATCCTCCAAAGGTGCTCGCAAGGTAATGTGGGTACAATCAATGCAGCCCTGTACCTTTGGGAAGCCAGCAATCCTGGAGAAGCTCACTGTAAGTGGTTTCTCTTGGATGTTTTCGAAGCACCCCCACTTTACAATAGTTCTAACGCTGGGAATTATTATTGTATTGAACAGATAAATGAGTCATGGACAAATACCTCGGTCTCAAGCGGCAATGCTTTATTAAAGTTAAAACACACACCTGCACTCAGTAAAACCACACACACCCTGGTGTGTAAAACAAACAAATGCTTTATAATACACAGTGTGGCCTGTCTAAACAGGCCCCTAATGCGAAATACCCATGTCAAAAACACCTCTCCTGTAAACCCCTAAGAATTTGGTTGGGAGAACGCACGATACCCCCTCACACCGTGGTTGTGATCTTAAAAGATGTGTGTGCAGAAATGCTCACCGATTCACTGGCTTACTCGCTGCTTCTTCCAATGAAAAGATGTCTCTTCTGGTTTCTTCTCTCCATCCCAATACGGAGGGTTGGATTCTTATAGGGGCGAAGCAGCGAGGCAAGAGAGAGTGTTGTGACCCACACCGTCTCTTTTATATCGCAAGTTCGTTTGCCATTTCAGGCTGAATAAAGTTTGTTTCGGGAGCTTCCTGTGAGTGTGTCTAAAGTTTCTTCCTTTGTTTTGAGGTTTCCTGTTTTTCCAGTGATGGCTTTCGCTTCCGAGCCGTCTGGGCTTAATGGCATTCTATTGTTCTGGTATCTCATCCAGTTAATGGCTCAATCAGTTCATTTGACGAGTTCACATTGCTTAACAAAACACAGTCCATTTGCTCATCACCTGCGATGAATTGCCTTAGCTTTGCCATTGTCTTCCCAGAACCCCTGCCCATCATTCTAAGTCCAACATGGAGCAGCACCCGGGCCCCTCCCACAAACTGGTTCCAGCCTTTTTCTGCGGTGAGAAAAATATTAAAACACAAATCCTTGGGGATTAAAACGCAATGTCCAGATCGTTGGGGATTCGATGCTTATACCACAGCCCTTTCACAGATTACCTGGGCAGTCATGGGGAACTTTATGTAGTCATTCCTCCGGGCATGTAGTGCAACAGTCACTTGCTAAATGCAGATATGTGTTGCATGTTGAGAAATGGTGCACACATCCCCAGTTGTGGTCAGGAATGATTCAGATGCATAGAATGAAAGTACAGCTGTAACCTTCACTTCAACTGACAAAGCAGTCCTCCTGACGCTTCTAGGTTGTAGGTCTGCTTTTACTAACTCACAGATCTTGGTTACAACTTCTTTGCAGACACGCAACCTTCTCACACAGTCTGCATCGCTCAGGTGCATGTATGAACGCCTGCCTCAATATACCTGATGTGGGTAAGACCTCCTGCCCATCATCTTACGTGCACTGAGGTTCCTCATGCGATGATGTCAAATCAATCATCTCCTCCGCAGCACCATCATGAAGAAGGCTTGCACGAGGTGTTGCTTTGTCAATGTTGCCCCATAATTAAATTGTACCTTTGCAAGAAGCTCAAAACAGCAGTCCAAGGAGTGAAAGCTTCTTTGTTCTCTCGCTCCCCAAGGTCGACGCCCTAGTATGGACCACACCCAGGTCTGCACATGCACAATAGGCTTGCTGAGGACGGGAAGCTAGGCATTCAAATGAGGACATTTGCAGCAACGAAGTATATTGCAATTCTTTAATTTTCGATTTTTTTCAAAGTACCACCCCATCACCAACCGAACGTCTCCTCACTGGGCTCGAGAGTCGGCCACCAGAATCACTCCCTCGCCCAGACACGGGCTCGGCAAACACACACCTCCACCTCCCCCCCGGGCTTCTTTTGATGCTACTGTGTCCGGGCGAGGGACCGATTCTGCCGGCTGACGCTCTGACCCTCGAGCCCAGTGAGAAGACGTTTAGTGGTGGCGTGGTACTTTGAAAAAAATCCAAAATTAAGCAATTGCATTAGACTTCCATTTTCTCCGTTTTAAGTTTGAAAAAATTAAGCTTCATGATGCATATTTAATGTGTTCTTGACTCCCTCCAAAACTTCACATAAAAATAATGGCGTCTTTCTGTGCCGATTTTTTAATGTGTGCTGGTTTTTCTTAAGTGCTCAGAAGGTTTTTGGGAGTGGTCACATATGCCATTCTAGGAGAAATGTAAGTTGGCCAAACTTGCATAAATGTGAAAAACTGGCGCAGACATCAGGCTATGCCCCCATGACGCAAAAAAAAACGAACCTAAAAAAATCATCATTCATTGAGTTAAGCTGGCGCAGAAACTTTGGGAAAACTTGGATATTTTAATTTAGGCCAAAAAAAGCAGTGCACGCCAAAAACACGATGCAGATAACTGGGGAAAATTGACCCCTATCTTTCTCAATGGAATATACCTTTGTTGAGAATTATGAAATATCTCCTTAAATGTCTGCCATTGCTTATCTACCGTCCGACTTTTTAATCTATTTTTCCAGTCCACTTTAGCCAATGCTGTCTTCATACCTTTGTAATTGCCTTTATTTAGGTTTAAGACCCAAATTTCTCACTCTGAAACTGAGTGTGAAATTCCATCATGTTATGATTACTCTTCGCTAGAGAATCCTTTACTATGAGATCATTAATTAATCATGTCTCATTACATATTACCATATCTAAAATAGCCTGTTCTCTGGTTGGTTGCACAACATATTGTTCTAAGAAACTGTCCCAAATACACTCATGAACTCATCCTCAAGGCTACCTTTGCCAATTTGATTTGTCCAATCTATATGAAGATTAAAATTTCCCATGATTATTGCAGTACCTCTCTTACAAGCCCCTCTTATTTCTTGATTTATATTCCTACAGTGTAGCTACTGTTAGAGGGCCTATAAACTACTCCCATCAGTGACTTCTTTCCTTTTCTATTTATTATCTCCACCCAAACTGATTCTACATCTTGATCTTCCGAGCCAAGATCATTTCTCACTACTGTACTGATTTCATCCTTTATTAACAGAGCTACCCCACCTCCTTTTCCTTTCTGTCTATCCTTCCGAGATATCAAGTTCCCCTGAATATTCAGTTCCCAGCCTTGGTTACCATGCAACTACGTCTCTGTAATGGCTATCAGATCATATCTATTTATTTATATTTGTGCCATCAATTCATCTATCTTGTGTGCATTCAGATAAAGAGCCTTTAATTTTGTCCTTTTATCATTACCATTTTTCCCTGCTATGACCCTATTTGCTGGTGCACTCTTTTGTTTGTACGCTCTGTCCCTTTCTGTCACATTCTAGTTCTGATTACCCATATCGCTACCCTGCACTACTGCCTTGTCCTTTCTCTTTAACGTTCTAAATTTCCCCTCACCTGACCCCTGCCCACCCCCATTTTTTAGTTTAAAACCTTATCTACAGCCCTAATTATTCGATTCGCTAGGACGCTGGTCCCAGCCCGGTTTAAGTGGAGCCCGTCCCAATGGAACAGCTCACTCTTTCCCCAGTACTGGTGCCAGTGCCCCATGAATTGAAACCCCTTCTTCCCACACTACTCTTTGAGCCATGCATTTAACTCTCTGATCTGCTTGACCCTATACCAATTTGCACATGGCTCAGGATGTCAGCATCCACCTCCTCATCCTCCTCTTCCTCGCTCTGGTGAAGTAGATTGTCAGACTCATCAGGCAATTCTTGTCCCCTCCTGATAGTCAAGTTGTGCAGGCATGGAGCACACCACCACAAATTGAGCTACCTGCTCAAGGTGCTATTGGAGCTCGCCTCCTGAGTGGTCCAGGCATCTTAAGCGTTGCTTCAGCACTCCAATGGTTTTCTCCATGATATTGCAAGTTGCTCTGTGGCTCTCATTGAATCGCCTCTCGGCTTCGGTGTGGGTGTCATGCAGGGGGGTCATCAGCCAGGTGGCGAAGCCATATCCTTTGTCATCAAGCATCCAGCATTGACCTTGTGGCTGATTGTTAAACAAGTCAGATACAGCGCTCTCACGCAGGATATGAGCATCGTGGATGCTGCCCGGAAATTTAGCATTCACTGCCATTATAAATTTCTGGTGGTCGACAACCAGTTGGACATTAGGGAGTGGAATCCCTTGCGGTTCCTGAAAACCTCATCATCCTGAAAAGGTGCCCGCATCGTGATGTGCGTACAGTCTATTGCTCCCTGCACCTTGGGGAAGTTTGCAATTCTGGAGAATCCTAGAGCCTTCTCACTCTGTGCCTCCCTGGTCTTAGCGAGGCTGATCAGGTCCCTCCTGCGTGCGTACAGGGCTTCAGTGACCTGTCTAATGCAGCGATGTGTGGCATGCTGAGAAAGTCCGCAAATGTCTCCAGCTGTGGCCTAAAAAGAACCCGAGGCTTAGAACGACAGTGCTGCGGTGACTTTGACCTCGACGGACAGTGCAGTACTGATGGTGCTGGCAGGCTGTAGATCTGCCCTTATCAGCTGGCATACCTCAGTGATAACCTCTTTGTGGAAGTGTAGTCTCTGAAGGCAGGTGGTGTCGGGCAAGTCGAGGTAAGAATGCTTCTCCTTGTACTTGTGGGGGGTGTAACGTCTGGTCCTCTTCATCAGTCTGTCTTGCCTTACATTGGGCACATATGCAGTGGAGCGTACCTTCGGCGATCTTGAGTCTGCTGCATTTAATTGTTCACCAAGAGAGAGTGAGGAAGGACAGGCCCCATTGCAGTAGCTCTCTGATCACAAACAAGGAAAGTCCCGACGAAGACACCTATTCAGTTCCAATCGGTCACAGTATGGTCAAGGTGTTTGTAGAGATGTTCACATCAACTCCAACGACCTGCAGAGTACATTCAAACTACGCCGAGGTTGAAGCACAGCAGCCTTTTAAAGGATGCGACATGTGATCTAGAACATGGCGTCCATAACGCTGTGATTAGTTCCGGTTAGTTCCACATTTTCTGGGCAATTTTTGGGCGAGTGATATTGTGGGTGATATGTGTGCAAAGTGGTGAAAGGGACGGTGGGAGATTTCCTGGGCATTAGTTTCACCAAATGTACTCTTTATGACAAAAAAAAGTGGGCGGGCGGTATTATTGAATCTCGGCGTTAATTCCGTGCAGAAAGTAATGCTGGGCGATATTATGGGTGTTGATTTCACCCATTCTGATGATTCCGCCCCCAAAAAGTGGGCAGGCAGTAATATTTTTTCACGGCATTAAGCACATGGAGAAAGTAACACTCGGCAATAGGTTTCCTAAAAATGCCCACCAGTTTCCATTTTGTGTCAAAATGGGCGATATATGGGTGTTATATGTCATTTCAGCGGTAAAATGGGCGTTAAGTGGGCGTTAAGCATGCAAAAAAAGTGGAGGTTCTAACCCCTAGCGTTTTTTGCCCAGTACTTCCTCTTGGGCTCAGTGTACCCGATATTTTCTGATCAGGTCAATATGAAATGGATTTAGACAACCTTGCAAAAAACTAAAAATACGCCCAAATTACACTAAATCACACTCGAGAAGATCAATATTGATGGCTACTGTGGGAAAAGGAAAAGCTCCTGCTATTGCAGTAGGAGACGCTTTTCTGATATTGACCCATATTTCCTAGTGCCTATGGGTTTGTATGCACCCATAAGGGACCCGCAAAATGCATGTATGAAAACCCAGAACTTGCATCTGTCAAGAATCTTCTTGACAGATCACAGCTATCCCCGGGAAAAGGGTATCTGTGGGCGGAGAGTTGGGCTTTTTGCCCGACTACTGCCCAGCAAATGCCCATGAAATTCTTGCGCCTTATCCGCCTTCTTTCCTTGGTTGGGCCAGCCCATGTAATCCTAGGGGCATTTGCAAACCACCTGCTCCCCTAGGATACATGCGCCTCTACACATGTCTACGCGTACAGGAGCGCGAGTCTCCGTGGATCCCGAGGCAGAAGGTAGGCACGGATTTTATATGCGGATCGAAGCCTCCAACTGCAAATTCAGGCTCATTATGGTTCAGACAAGAGCATTTAGCTCCTGCTATACCTGTCCTGAAAGTGCTTGAAACTGACATTTGATGACAAAGGTGGAAAGCATGCCATTCTTGAGCAAATTCATTTGACAATATGAGGGTAATTTTCCCACTGGGCAACTTCAGTGGAGAACATCACCTGCTCAAAGCACATATCGAAAGTTCCTGTGTTTGCTTGCGCGATTTTCCATCCATTTGAATTAATTGGCGTTTGCCTGAGTTTCCAATGTAGGCTGCCTCCAGATGAGATTCGTCGAAAACAGCGGCGTAAACTTTTGGACTTATAAGTTTTGAACTTTGCTGGGACACATTCACTGTACAGCAGCTAACCTGGGCAAGTCCAAACATGTTTTAACTTGAATACACATCAGCTGGGCGGGAATGAGAATGATTGAAAGCAGGAACATCATGGTTAATGGGTGCCTTTTGTCATGGAATGGGAACCCATCTGTGAGACATTAAGTAAAGTGGCCGGAGTTTTAGGCCATCAAAAGACAAAGGAAACGATGTAGCCACCCAGACTTTTTGGAACCAGATCCACAGGAAGAGGCCCAGTAACAAAGAGACAGGCTGGAGATGTGACTTGCTTTTCAGTTGGACAGTCTCAGGCAGGAAGGACAGTTGGACTTTAAGCAGTCTTGCAGGTATAAGAGAATGGCAGTTGGAAGCCATCTCTCTCTCTCCCCTCTTCTGCGCCTGCTTGCAACGCACAAGGACCGAGCACTCCAGCTGGGACGGAGAGAAAAAACTTCAATTGGGAGACTTTTCTTGAGACTGGACTTGAATACCACAGTTTGGTATGGACCCAGAAGATACGCCTCATCGGGAGAAGCAGCGAGTAAGCCAGAGGGGTAATTGGTGAGCATTTATCCCAGCCCATGGATCTTTAAGACCACTGCATAGTGTGAAAGGATGTCACGTGTCCCAACCAAGTTTTAGAGGTTTTAGTGGGGAGGTTTTTGCAAGGATCATAAGCATACGCACATTTCTGTTGGACAGATTTAGTGATGCAATTTTGAATCTGAGCAGGGGTGTTTTAGACGTGGTTACTTTGCGATAGGGGCCTGTTTAGATGGGCCAGACTGTGTATTGTACTGCATTTGTTTGTTTTATGCACCAGGGTGTGTGTGGTTTTACTGGGTGCAGGTATGTGTATTAACTTTAATAAAAGCATTGCCGGTACTCGGACTAAGGTACTCGCCCCGACTCAGTCATCTGTTCAGTACAGTAATCACTCCCAGCGTTAGAACTATGGGGGTGCTTGGAAAACACCTAAGGGAAACCTTACACATCAGTGGCGCAAAGGCAGAAAATGATCTCTTATAAATGTAAGAAAATAACCTGTTATTTGACCACATATTTTCACCTTTTGTTTACATCATTTACATGACACAGCTCAGTTTCTGGTACAAATGTTTTTGCTTTGAAAATATCTGTATTGGAACTGAATACAATTCTTTGGTCATATGAAGTTGTGTTGCTAAGCACACATACAGACTTCCATTAGACAGTTCAGACAATGGCAAATGCACTACAGCGCTGATGCTAGTGACATTTCCAACTTTAGAAAATTTGTGCCTGCACTGTTATCTGTTGTTGCAGTTGCTTTTCTACAAAATAAAAGCTACAACATCCATTCCTAGTACAACTGTTTGTAAATAGAGGCCCACATATTTTGCTGATTTAATTCAAACTGATTTGATTATTTCTGGTCCGCTTTATAGGAAACATTTCCTCCAAAAATCTACTACAAAATATTCACTCACCGACCGATCGTGGATATGTGCGCGAATAGTCCCAAAAATTATACTGATTCTGCTGTCAAACAAAAACTACCCAGACGAGCTCATAACAATAACACTGTAAAAATTCCGGAAGATGATCACAGTGGATGGTACAAACGAATGGAGAATAATGAGTGGAGAAGTCTTTCAGATAAGGTATTCACATTTTCCAAATGCTAAAACAAATGATCTGACCTACTTGGAGACTTCAGTTTACAAGGCTATTTAACTGACAATTGAGATGTTTGCTAGAATTGCTTGGGCTGACATGCTCTAACGAAAGAACATTAAGCAAAAACAAGACTTAGATTGTTAAATTAGTTCAGGGATCTTATTTTGTTTTTGTATTGCAGTGAGTGTTCTAAGTAGACAGAAGCAGGATACAGGAGTTTTAGGGGGTTGGATCTAAGGAGGGTGATGACAGTTGGGTGTATGTGAGGTTCATCCTGAGGGGAGATGGTGATAGCTGAGTGTATATGACTTCCATCCTGTGGCAGACTGATGAAGCTGAGTGTATGTGAAGGTTCATTCTCGGGTGAGATGGTGACAATATGTGTGACGTCTATCTTGAGATTGTATGGTGACATATGAGCTGTGTAAGTCCCAGACGGACGCAGGTGGTGTCAGCTGAGTGTATGTAAGGTTATTCCTGAAATAGGATAGTGACAGCTGAATGTATTTAAGATCCTACCACTGCTTTTTTGTGTGTTTGTTGTTAGAAGCACTCAGAAATAGTTCCAGTCAAAATTCAAGATTGTGTATCACTGATGCTATCGCTTGACAAGCCAGAGTTGTGCTATGAAGGCTTTTTTTTAACCTGTTCAATAAATAAAAAAAGGCAAATAATGCTACTTTGTTCATACACACTCTAATTTTGGTCTATGCTTTGCCCTCTTTTACCAAGGCAAACCTGTATGATCCTGTTAGTTTTTCCCCCTCTAATAGGCTAAATATACATTGGATATTTACAGGATAATCTGTATCCAGACCCCTTTAAACAAGCTCGAAAACTAGGAACAATGAGATGTTGGTTTAATACTTTTTAATTATATTAAACAACCTACTGCATACAGTGACCATGACATTACTGGTATAGACAGATATCCAGGGGGGGGACCCATTAGAAAAAGTTGTAAGCGTGTAGTTCTAATCTGTTTACGCTGGTCAAAGCTAGAAGTTCACATCCCTGTGTGGAGCCTCAGAAAATAAAAAAAGGTGCGATTGAGGTGGAGTTCATCATTCTGCATGTACTCTGTTTACTCTCTTGATGAATGTGGGCTTTCAGAATTGAGATAGAGCCAGTTTTTTAAAAAATAATAATTTTAGGCAAATCAAAATCAGAGTCAAATTATTGACCCTAAGGGAAATTCAGAATTTTAAAAAAATAATAAATTATATGTTGGCAGACAGACTCTTGTTGGGTTTCACTTAGATTAAATTGTTGTGATTTTGGCTAAACCTCACATGGAGTAAATTTTAATATCTTCATGAATACCTTCCTCTGCACCCCCCACCCCCTGCCCCCCTTCACCATTTCCAGTAATTGAGGGGTCTGGACCAAGGGGACATAGATATATAAGAATAACTGTAATAAATTTAGGACAGAATGTGACCAAAACTATTTTTATATGGAGGGTTGTGAGGTAGTGCAATGCACTACCAGAGTTTGTGATTGAAGAAGAGATCATGTTAACATTTAACAATAAGTTTGATAGGTGGTCGAAGGAAAGGGGGAATAAAGGGATATAGGAACAGGATGAGTATGAATGAATGAATGGTTGGACCAAACAGCCTGTTTCCATATTGTAATTTCTGTGTAATTCTCTGTAATAGTTCATGATGCATGTGCTATCTCCTCCTTGTGAATCAATAGAAGAAAATCCTACCCAAGAAGTTTAAGTTAATGTTACCCACTTTTTGGTAAATCTTATACTTTATTAATTCATACATATTTGTTAATTATACATCCATTAACTTTCTTTTGTGTTTTGTTCAGTACCTTGGAACCACTACAGATTATATGCAGTTTGAGCCTAACAGAAAGACAACATTTCATCATTCCATATTCCAGAGGAGACAAGAAGTCATGAGAAAGCAAAAACAAAGAAAAATTGAATGGATGAAAAAGATGTGAGTTTAAATAAAAGTATATACAGTCATATCAAGATTGGGTGAGGCACACTAGTAGCAATAGGGAGAACTGGAGTACCAGACTTCTGCTAGGGAGAAAGAAAAACATTTGTTTCAGCAAGTCATTACGGAATGGAGGAAAAACAGTTCGAACCCACCTGCACCACTTTTTTTCATGTCTCTCAATTTTCTTCTCTCCCCACCTCTCCAGGAGGTGGTTGATTCCTTGCAAGGGTGGCAGTTGCTCGCTGACTCTTGCCCAAACAACCATTATTCATATGAGCCTTGACAGTGAGTACTATTTGACTTTGAGGGACATCCCATCGAAGTGTGTTTCTGCCCTAATTTGGCATAAACCAGGAATTGGTGCATTTACCCATGGGTCATCGCAGGACAGACCAGGGTTCAACGCCTTTAATCAATGAATCTCAATTTAAAAATAGGACAACTTCTATTGAATTTGTGAGCCTTGTTTTGTGGAATAATTTAGTATTTGGTGAAGTTATGTTGATTCAGTGAAGTTTTGCACCTGTGGGCTGGCAATCAGTGAATAAGATATTGTAATATTAAAATACCAAGTGTACCAAGTATAACAATTTTTGATCCCTCTGATACATAGCACTTGGAGTAAGGGGGGAAGTCCTTTGATTATGATCAGGCTGTCTCTCCTAATCTCTACTGTGCTCATGTAACCTGAATTAATTCTGTGTCCATTCACATGCACATTTTAGTTGCTGCTCTGAACCTGAGCCCATTAGAACTATCTCCTTTTTTCTCTTTCTCGACCCCTCTTAGACTCTTGTCTCCTGTCTCCTCCTCTTCTTGTCAGCCAATCATGCCAACTTTCATTTCTCGCCCTCTTGGGCACTTTGTCCCACTAATCTGTATCTGAACACCTTCCCACCAAGTGCACCACCACTGGGGATAACCTTGCCTAACCTGCTCACCCTATCCACCACTGCTGGCTTGAATTATGTTAGTGGGTCAATAATGACCGCTCCTATCCACATTTCCCTCTAGCATATCCATGCCATCCACAACATTATAATTGAAGCGAATCTGTAAGACAGTGGAAACAGGGCTTAATATGTAGTAAACGAGGAGGTCTTCCTGTGCTGAATGGTATATACGTTAATGCAAGGAGTATAGCGAATAAGGCGGATGAGCTAAGAGCACAGGTAGACACTTGGGAGTATGACAATATAGCTATTACAGAAACATGGCTGAAAGAGGGGCTGGTATGGCAGATCAATATTCCTGGCTACAGAATTTTTAGACAAGATAGAGAGGGGGTAAAAAGGGGGGGTGAGGGAGTGGTTGCAGTACTGATTTAAAAAAATATTACAGCGGTGAGGAGGGATGATATGTTAGAGGGATCATCAAATGAGACCATATGGGTCGAATTGAAAAATAAAAAAGGGGCAATCACACTGCTGGACGTGTATTATAGAACCCCAAAACAGTGTGAGGGAGATAAAAGAGCAAATATGTAGGCAAATTGCTGTGAAGTCCAAAAACTATAGGGTAGTAATAATGGGGGATTTTAATTATCCAAATATTGATTGGGACAAATTTAGTGTGAAGGGTATAAAGGGTGCGGAATTCTTGAAATGCATTCAAGAGAACTTTTTTAGTCAGTATGTAGCAAGCCCAACACAAGAGGGGGAGGTCTTGGATTTAGTTTTGGGGAATGAAGCTGGGCAGGTTGAAGGGGTATTAGTGGGAGAGCACTTGGGTGCCAGTGATCATAGTTCAGTCAGATTCAAGTTGGTTACGGATAAGGACAAGAAGAGGCTGGAATAAAAGTTCAGAATTGGGGAAAAGCTAATTTTGCTAAGTTAAGGAGTGATTTGGCCATGGTGGACTGGAAACTGCTACTTGTGGGTAAATCAGCGTCGGAACAGTGTGAGGCATTTAAGGAGGAGATCCGGAAGGCTCAGGCCAAACATGTGCCCTTTAAGAAAAAGGCTGGGAAAAATAATTCTAGAGCCCCCTGGATGTCTAGGGACTTACAGGGGAGGATTAAGAAAAAAAGGGACGCTTATGTCATATATCAACGGCTAAATACTGTAGAATCTTTAGAGGAATATAGAAAGTTAAGATGCAAAATTGAAAAGGATATTAGGAATGCTAAGAGAGAGCACGAGAAATTCTTGGCCAGTAAAATTAAGGAAAACCCTAGATGTTCTATAAATATATTAAGAGTAAGAGGGTAAACATAGAAGCATGGAAACATAGAAAATAGGTGCAGAAGTAGGCCATTCGGCCCTTCGAGCCTGCACCGCCATTCAATAATATTATGGCTGATCATTCCCTCAGTACCCCTTTCCTGTTTTCTCTCCATACCCCTTGATCTCTTTAGCCATAAGGGCCATATCTAACTCCCTCTTGAATATATCCAATGAACTGGCATCAACAACTGTCTGCGGTAAGGAATTCCACAGGTTAACAACTCTCTGAGTGAAGAAGTTTCTCTTCATCTCAGCCCTAAATGGCCTACCCCTTATCCTAAAACTATGTCCCCTGCTTCAGGAACATTCTTCCTGCATCTAACCTATCCAGTCCCGTCAGAATCTTATACGTTTCTATGAGATCCCCTCTCATCCTTCTAAACTCCAGTGAATAAAGGTCCAGTTAATCCAGTCTCTCCTCATATGTCAGTCCAGCCATCCCTGGAATCAGTTTGGTGAACCTTCGCTGCACTCCCTCAATAGCAAGAACATCCTTCCTCAGATTAGGAGACCAAAACTGAACACAATATTCCAGGTGAGGCCACACTAAGGCCCTGTACAACTGCAGTAAAACCTCCCTGCTCCTATATTCAAATCCCCTAGCTATGAAGGCCAACATGCCATTTGCCTTCTTCACCGCCTGCTGTACCTGCATGCCAAACTTCAATGACTGATGAACCATGACACCCAGGTCTCATTGTACCTCCCCTTTTCCTAATCTGCCCCCATCCAGATAATATTCTGCCTTTGTGTTTTTGCCCCCAAAATGGATAACCTCACATTTATCCACATTACACTGCATCTGCCATGCATTTGCCCACTCACCTAACCTGTCCAAGTCACCCTGCAGCTTCTTAGCGTCCTCCTCACAGCTCACACCGCCACCCAGTTTAGTGTCATCTGCAAACTTGACTAAAGAAAGGGTAGGGCCTATTAGAGACAATGAGGGTAATCTTTGTGTGGAGGCGGAAGATGTTGGGAGGGTTCTTAATGAATACTTTGCATCTGTCTTCACAAAGGAAAGGGGCATTGCAGATACTGCTATCGAGGAGGAGTGTGATATTCTGGATGAAATAAATATAGTGACAGAGGAATTATTAAGAGGTTTAGCAGCTTTGAAAGTAGATAAGTCCCCAGGCCCGGAATGTATCCCAGGCTGTTGAGCGAAGTAAAAGAGGAAATAGCAGAGACCTTGACCATCATTTTCCAGTCCTCTTTGGATCTGGGCATGGTGCCGGAGGATTGGAGGATTGCTAATGTTGTTTAAGAAGGGAGAAAGGGATAGGCCAAGTAATTACAGGCCTGTCAGCCTAACCTCAGTGATGGGAAACTTATTGGAAAAAATCCTGAAAGACAAGATAAATGTGCATTTGGAAAGACAAGGATTAATTAGGGACAGTCAACACAGATTTGTTAAGAGAAGATCGTGTCTGACTAACCTGATTGAATTTTTTGAGGAGGTAACCAAGAGGGTCAATCAGGGTAGTGCATACGATGTAGTATATATGGACTTTAGCAAAGCTTTTAATAAGGTCCCACATGGTAGACTAGTCATGAAGGTTAAAGCCCATGGGATACAGGCAAAAGTGTCAAGTTGGATCCAAAAATTGGCTTGGAGGTAGGAAGCAAAGGGTAATGATTGATGGATGTTTTTGTGACTGGAAGGATGTTTCCAGTGGGGTTCCACAGGGCTCAGTACTGGGACCCTTGCTTTTTGTGGTATATTTCAACGATTTAGATTTGAATATAGGGAGTATGATTAAGAAGTTTGCAGACGACACTAAAATTGGCTGTGTGGTTGATAATGAAGAGGAAAGTCATGGACTGCAGGAGGATATCAATCTACTGGTCAAGTGAGCAGAGCAGTGGCAAATGGAATTTAATTCAGAGAAGTGTGAGGTGATGCACTTTGGGAGGGCTAATAAGGAAAGGGTATACACATTAAGCGATAGGCCACTTAATAGTGTAGATGAACAAAGGGACATTGGAGTGCTTGTCCACAGATCCCTGAAAGTACCAGGCCAGGTGGATAAGGTAGCTAAGAAGGCATACGGAATGCTTGCCTTTATTGGCCGAGGCATAGAATATAAGAGCAGGGAGGTTATGCTTAAATTGTATAATACTTTGATTAGGCCACAACTGCAGTACTGCGTGCAGTTCTGGTCGCCGTATTATAGGAAGGACGAGATTGCACTAGCGAGGGTGCAGAGGAGATTTACTAGGATGCTGCTTGGAATGGAGAATCTTAGTTATTAGGATAGATTGGATAGATTGGGTTTGTTCTCATTGGAACAGAGGAGGTTGAGAGGAGACCTCATTGTGGTGTACAAAATATTGAGGGGCCTGGACATAGTGGATAGTAAGGGTCTATTTCCATTAGTGGAGGGGTCTATTACGAGGGGGCATAGTTTTAAGGTGGTTGGTGGAAGGTTTAGAGGGGATTTGAGGAGGGGCCTTCTTTACGCAGAGGGTTGTGGGGATCTGGAACTCGCTGCCTGGAAGAGTGGTGGATGCAGAAACCCTCACCACTTTTAAGAGATGGTTGGATGGGCACTTAAAGTGTCGTAACCTGCAGGGTTACGGACCTAGAGCTGGTAATTGGGATTAGACTGGATGACCTTTTGTTGGATGGAGCAGATATAATGGTAAGTACTGCAGGGAATCGAATACAGCCAGGGTGATCTCCTGGACTAGTTTCAATCACCTGGATGGATTGGAGAGGAATTTTCCCAGATTTTTTTCTCCCTAAATTGGCCTGGGTTTTTATCTGGTTTTTGCCTCTCCCAGGAAATCACATGGCTCCGGTTGGGGTGGAGTGTAGAATGTTTTAGTATAAGAGATGTCGCAGTTGTGGCGAGACAGATTGGTTGGGCTGGGTGCTCTTTGCCTTTCCGTCATTGTTCATAGATTTATATGTAACCTTTAGGGCTGCTGACCAAGGGCCGTGTGGCTCTTTGTCGGCCGGCCCAAACACAATGGGCCGGAATGGCCTCCTTCTGCGCTGTAAATTTCTATGTTTCTATGTTTCTACATTGACATCCTGGCTTTGACTGAAACTTGACTCATAGGTAGCAACTGAAGCCACCCCTCTGAAATTTGACACCACCTGCCCCACCCAAACCGCTGCAGTGCTGGTGTGGCATTTATCACGAAGTCACATCTCCTCTGATACTTTTGCCTCCTTCAAGCACTTCACATTATTACACCCCTCTCGCCTCTCTTTTATAATCCTTGATGTCTATCACCCCCCAAACCCTACCCGGACAAGTTTGTGAACACAATGTCGACTCCCAAATCTGTGTCCGTCTGTCCCATAACTCCCGGTTCAAATTTTTTTGACCAGGTTTTCATTCCTGCCACAGCATGAAAATAGCCCTAACCAAATGGCAACCTCTGTGATCGCGACTGTGACCGTGGTGTATTATCCCTGCATCATCCTCCTCAATTTCTCCGCAGCCTTTGACACAATTGACTACACCTTTTCTCCATTGATATAGGACATAGACAGACTGGTGAAATGGGTAGACACATGGCAGATGAAATTTAACACAGAGAAGTGTGAAGTGATACATTTTGGAAGGAAGAATGAGGAGAGGCAATGTAAACTAAATGGTGCAATTTGAAAGGGATGCAGGAACAGAGAGACCAATGGTTCACATACACATATCTTTGAAGGTGGCAGGACAAGTTGATAAGATTGTTAAAAAAATATACAGGATCCTTAGCTTTATTTATAGAGGCATAGAGTACAGGAGCAAGTAAGTTATGCTAAACCTTTATAAAACATTTGTTAGACCTCAGCTGGAGTATTGTGCCCAATTCTGGGCATCACACTCTAGAAAGGATGTCAAGGCCTTGCAGATGTTGTAGAGGAGATTTACTAGAATGGGACCAGGGATGAACGACTTCAGTTATGTTGAGAGACTAGAGAAGCTTGGATTGTTTTCCTTAGAGAAGAGAAGGTTAAGGGGAGATTTAGAGGTGTTCACGATTATGATGGGTTTTGATAGAGTAGATAGGGAGAAATTGCTTCCACTGGCAGAAGGTTCAATGGGCTCAAATTTCCCCAAGAGTTGCCCCACTTTTTTTGGAGCAAGTAGCTTTTTTTGGAGTAACTTAAAAATCGCAAATTTCCCCATTTAACTTGCTCCAGTGTAAATCAGTTAGTTAGGTTTTTTTTTAGTTTCGTTTTATTTTCTGCAAAAGGGGGCGTGACCAGCCACTTACACCTGTTCTGGCCACAGAAGCAAATTTGGCCAGCTGAAAGTTACTCCAAACTAATTTAGACCAGGATATGTGGCCACTTTTGTAGGCACAGAAAAACCTTACCGACATTTAAGAAATCAGCGCAGGTAGCCAGAGATGGGGTGGGGGGGGAGGTGATTTAAAGGATTCCAAAGCTCTAAAGACCTTCACAACATCAGCACAACATTACACCATCTTCAGCACAATAGCTGCACAACATCACCACAAATAAATGAAAGGTAAATCAGCTATAGAAATTAGAGCAGTCCTACCTTGCTGACTGCAGAACACTCCGGCTAGCCCTTCCTCCAGGGCTAGGGACGGCAGGCACGCATGACTGTAGGTGTGAGGGATTTTTACTTTTTACAGTTGACCCTAAATGTTGCGTGGTCCTAATGGAGGATGATTCAGTTTTGATACAAAATATCTTTTATTGTGAATTTTACAGTGCACTTCAATGATACCAACAACAACAACAACAACAACATCCACAGCAGGAAAGAAAGTCTGCACCCATCCTCACCCACATTTCGGGGATCCTTATAGGGTCAGTGATGGTGGTAGTGGAGGGGTATTGGGTGCCCGGCTTAGGTCTGACCGGTGGCTGGTGCGTGGAGTGAAGTGGGAGTGGCATTTGAGTCTCCGGCCTTTGTGCCCTTATTGCAGAAGCCAGCTCCCTCATGGCATCTGCCATCATCTGCACACCCTCTGCAATGCCCGCCCTCAGTTCCCGTCTTAGTGCAGCGATTTCACCCGATAGTGTGGCGACCTCACCATGCATCCCAGTGACGGCTGCCGCGAGTGATCTTGTGAGGGCATTGGTCTCCTCACCCAATGAAAAAACCTGATTTACTTCTGCTGAGGGCAGCCTCTCAGGAGAGACTGGTTGGCTTCTCCTTCCCCTTGCTGTGGGTCGACCTAGTGGCACCCCTCCAATGCGAGGCGCAGGCTGGGATGGTGGGGCACTGGGTGTCCCAAGATGCATTTCCCGACCGCCACTCGGACCAACGACCTTGGAAGGTGTGGAAGGTTGCCGAGGAGCTAATGGAAGGTTCTGGCTGTGTGATGCCCTGTGATATGTCATGATCGATATCGCTGTCAGCATTCTCCTGAGCACACCTTTCCATGGACCCCTCCTCCCCCCACACGCATCTGGATCCTCAGGATCTTGAGGAGTGTCGTCTTCTTCTGCAAAAGACAACACAACAGTCAAATGGTTAGCAGCACAGGACGGGGCTGGATGGGTGGCATGAGTAGTGTCACGCATAGCAGACCAGTCAGCAAGTTGATTTGAAGGGCCACTATGCATTTTAATGACTCACCCTTACCCTCGCGTGTGGATCCAGCTTATGTTTATTCTTTTTCTGCCGGTGCGAGTCAGCAAGGCAGCAACCCTCTGTTCCAGGGGTGTCAGTTGATGCAGATTTGGCAGACCTCCTCCTGTTCTAGTTCTCTCCCTCTTGTTGTGGGCCAATTTCTTCTGCAAGGATGAAAATATAAATTGTCAGAGATGGTGCGCTTCTGATGGGTGGGACACATACAGATGCTCACATTTCCACTGCAATTCAATTTAAAGATGAAGATATTACTTACACTCATTACTTGACCAATGTCCTGCCATTTCTTCTTGCATTGGCTTCCAGATCTTGCAGTGTTGACCCCAGTGGAGAATTCTTCGGCAACGAGGTGCCACCTTTTCCTCATTTCCTTGGGGAAGACCTTTGACGGACCACTCTTGCTGATATCCAGCTCTAACCGTTTCTCCTCAATAACCATTACTCATTTCTCCACTTCCTCATGGAGGAAATTCTTGGTTCTTCTTGTACGCTCTTGCGCCATTCGTCTATTGGACTCAAACGCAGGTAATGTTCAAAGATCACACTTACACCTCACATACACCTATCCAGCACTCCTTTCCACTCCTTCAGCCACACAAAAATCAATATTCAGACCTCATCTTTATATATGCTCCATAGCCACTTATTCTGAGGACGCTCTCCCTTTAATTGGCCGATTGCCAAGCTTCCTGTTACACTGCGCATGCTGAGGAGACCAATGCCCTCACAAGATCACTCGCGGCAGCCGTCACTGGGATGCATGGTGAGGTCGCCACACTATCGGGTGAAATCGCTGCACTAAGACGGGAACTGAGGGCGGGCATTGCAGAGGGTGTGCAGATGATGGCAGATGCCATGAGGGAGCTGGCTTCTGCAATAAGGGCACAAAGGCCGGAGACTCAAATGCCACTCCCACTTCACTCCACGCACCAGCCACCGGTCAGACCTAAGCCGGGCACCCAATACCCCTCCACTACCACCATCACTGACCCTATAAGGATCCCCGAAATGTGGGTGAGGATGGGTGCAGACTTTCTTTCCTGCTGTGGATGTTGTTGTTGTTGTTGTTGTTGGTATCATTGAAGTGCACTGTAAAATTCACAATAAAAGATATTTTGTATCAAAACTGAATCATCCTCCATTAGGACCACGCAACATTTAGGGTCAACTGTAAAAAGTAAAAATCCCTCACACCTACAGTCATGCGTGCCTGCCGCCCCTAGCCCTGGAGGAAGGGCTAGCCGGAGTGTTCTGCAGTCAGCAAGGTAGGACTGCTCTAATTTCTATAGCTGATTTACCTTTCATTTATTTGTGGTGATGTTGTGCAGCTATTGTGCTGAAGATGGTGTAATGTTGTGCTGATGTTGTGAAGGTCTTTAGAGCTTTGGAATCCTTTAAATCACCTCCCCCCCCACCCCATCTCTGGCTACCTGCGCTGATTTCTTAAATGTCGGTAAGGTTTTTCTGTGCCTACAAAAGTGGCCACATATCCTGGTCTAAATTAGTTTGGAGTAACTTTCAGCTGGCCAAATTTGCTTCTGTGGCCAGAACAGGTGTAAGTGGCTGGTCACGCCCCCTTTTGCAGAAAATAAAACGAAACTAAAAAAAAACCTAACTAACTGATTTACACTGGAGCAAGTTAAATGGGGAAATTTGCGATTTTTAAGTTACTCCAAAAAAAGCTACTTGCTCCAAAAAAAGTGGGGCAACTCTTGGGGAAATTTGAGCCCATTGAACCTTCTGCCAGTGGAAGCAATTTCTCCCTATCTACTCTATCAAAACCCATCATAATCGTGAACACCTCTAAATCTCCCCTTAACCTTCTCTTCTCTAAGGAAAACAATCCAAGCTTCTCTAGTCTCTCAACATAACTGAAGTCGCTCATCCCTGGTCCCATTCTAGTAAATCTCCTCTACAACATCTGCAAGGCCTTGACATCCTTTCTAGAGTGTGACGCCCAGAATTGGGCACAATACTCCAGCTGAGGTCTAACAAATGTTTTATAAAGGTTTAGCATAACTTATTTGCTCCTGTACTCTATGCCTCTATAAATAAAGCTAAGGATCCTGTATATTTTTTTAACAATCTTATCAACTTGTCCTGCCACCTTCAAAGATATGTATATGTGAACCATTGGTCTCTCTGTTCCTGCATCCCTTTCAAATTGCACCATTTAGTTTACATTGCCTCTCCTCATTCTTCCTTCCAAAATGTATCACTTCACACTTCTCTGTGTTAAATTTCATCTGCCATGTGTCTACCCATTTCACCAGTCTGTCTATGTCCTATATCAATGGAGAAAAGGTGTAGTCAATTGTGTCAAAGGCTGCGGAGAAATTGAGGAGGATGATGCAGGGATAATACACCACGGTCACAGTCGCGATCACAGAGGTTGCCATTTGGTTAGGGCTATTTTCATGCTGTGGCAGGAATGAAAACCTGGTCAAAAAAATTTGAACCGGGAGTTATGGGACAGACGGACACAGATTTGGGAGTCGACATTGTGTTCACAAACTTGTCCGGGTAGGGTTTGGGGGGTGATAGACATCAAGCACCCATTGCGCATGCGCGCACACTGAAACAGTCATGCGTGCCCCTGCCGACACTGCACGACACGCTGGGCCCAAGCCACCCCCCACTCTGCTGCGCGATACCGATGGATGCGGACGACGAGGGAACGGCCAAATTCACAGATAGATTTTTGGTGCTTTTTCTCATCCAGGAAGTCGGCGCACCACATCAAGATACGCCGCTCTAAGCAGCTGGGGAAATTTGGGGCCTCTAACCAGAGGACTCAGATTGAAGATAATTGGCAAAAGAACCAAAATGAACAGATGGCTATTGAGAGACCAGGGCTACCTTTCATGCTGATCACCCCTTATTAGAAACCCCCAAAAAATAGCAGAGCACAGATGCAATGAGCCCCACTCTGCCACTTGAGTTTCTGTGGAGCACATTGTGTGGATGCTGAAGCAATAATTAAATTGTGTGGTCCACGTGGGCAGGGTGCTGCTCTACAGCCCACCCAAAATCATCACTAGCAGCTGCATGCTGCACAATTTTGCCAGTTAAAGAGGAGTGAGCAGGATGAGGGACAGACCCATGGAGCTGCAGGAGAGAGAACACGGATGCGATGTAGAATGACATGGATGGAGATCATGTGCAGGCAGGTGCAAACTCTGACTGAGAATTAATTCCAGTAATGCATCAGCTTTTTTTTTCCAAACATCTCCCACATATTGTCACCTCAAGGACATGCCATTCACGCCAATTCCACCGAAGCTGACCTATGTTAACCAATATACTGAGAAAATTCCCTGCTCCTTTTCACAAAAGTACCATGGTATCTTTTAAATCCTGCTGAACATGTAAATAAAGCCTTGGTTTAATGTATCACCCAAAAGGCACCACCTTCAACAAAGCATCGGCTTCTCAGATCCTACTGGAGTGTCAGAATAGATTCATTCCATTCTTGGAGGAGGGCATGAACCCATAATCTTCTGACTCAGAAGCAAGAGCCCCCTACCATTGAGCCAAGTTGGCACTTCAGTCAATGAAGGACACTGAAGAGCTTGGATGAACTGAGAGAATTAGGAATTCAAATATGTAATTCCTTGAAAGTACGAGTGCAAGTAGATAAATTCATAAAATAGGCCAATAGCGTTTTAGGGTACTGAGTGTAAGAACAAAGAGGTAATGATAAATGGTTGGGCCACAGTTAGTTTACTGTCTGCAGTTTGGGGTTTTCCATTATACAAAGGACATTAAAGCCAAAAGGAACATGCTGGATAGATTCACCAAGATGATACCAGAAATGAGAAACTATAGCCCCCTCATTTTAACTCTGGGTGCAACTTTGGCATGGGGTGGCGGGGCAAGCATCATGTATGCCTGGCCATTTGTGAAGCCTGGGCCATTTTAATTCCCGGGCCTCATTTTCACCTCCCTGGTGAATCTCTCATGCGTAGCATGGTCCTTGGCAGTTAGATAGGTGCATCTGGAGATGATCGCAGTCGGAAAGGGGGAGGTTCCCTTGTGAGCAATACTGCTCCTGGCCAATGAGGAAACTGTAAAAAAAAAATTAAATCTTACCTACTCAGCCCACTTCTGGTCCTGCTCTTGCCTGGTGAGCCCGGCAGTGGTCGTGGATCACGTGACTGCAGTTGGACATGCCAGTTAAATTGGCAGCAAGTGTAAGTGTGGTGCCAACACTGAGGGGAGGACGTTGCCTTTTCATCAGGTCATTCCTGTGGGCCCCGGTTCCATTGCTCCTTATGACTTAGACACATCTGGACGGTATCTGGCCAGCATTCAGGTTGTTTGAGGCTAAAGAAATGGGAGCAGCATAAACTCCTACAGATGATGCCATCCAATTGGACTTCCTCCTTTTTACACAAGGCAGAAGGACCATTCATAAATTGGATCAGTAAATTACTGGGAAATATTTCCAACCCCGTGTAGGTTTTGCAGTCACAATACAAACAGGAGCAGAGCTCTGCTTTTCATCTTAATTTATTTCATGTTTTCCAGGTACCGTGAGGGTATGCTTCAGACCCAGTCACTGGATCCAAGTACAGTTGTCCTAGTGCAGAGAGCAACAGAAGGAGTAATCAACAGTGTAGAGCAGTATGGCCCGAATGCTGTACTAGATTGGGAGGTGGATGAACTACTCGAATGGACCAATGCACTGAATTTTGAAAAGTAAACCAAACTTATTTCATTTCACATACAGTACAAGTTCTTGGGACAAGAATTAGGCAAGAAACACCTTTATAATATGTATAAAACTCTTAATTGTAATTCTGCTTTAGAACTGCAAAACAATTCTATTATTGCACCGATCTGTGAATCATATTATTCTTTAGAGATGACATTGTAATTGGACAAAGCAAATTGGCCAGGGTAGCCTTGAGGAAGAATTCATAGAGTATATCCAGGATAGTTTCCTTGAACAGTACCTTGTGGAACGAACCAGGAAGCAGGCTATCTTAGATCTGGTACGGTGTAATGAGACAGATTAATAAACAATTTAGTAAAGGATCCTCTAGGAATGATTGACCATAAAATGGTTGAATTTCAAATTCAGTTGGAGGGTGAGAAAATTGGATCTCAAACCAGTCTCCTAAGCTTAAACAAAGGAGACTACAAAGGTATGAAGGCAGAGTTGGCTAAAGTGGACTGGGAAAGTAGATTAAAGTGTGGGACAGTTGATAAGCAGTGGCAGATACTTAAGGAGATATTTCATAATTGTCAACAAAAATATATTCCAATGAGAAGGAAAGACTTTAAGAGAAGGGATAACCACCCGTGGCTAACGAAGGGAATAAGAGATGGTATCAAATTGAAAACAAGAGAATACAAAGTGGCAGGATGTGTGAGGATAGAAGATTGGGAAACTTTTAAAAGCCAGCAAATAATGACTAAAAAAATCATTAAGAAAGAGGAAATAGACTATGAAAATAAGCTAGCATGAAATATAAAAAGATAGTAAGAGTCTCTACAGGAAACGAGTGGCTAAAATAAATGTTGGTCCCTTAGAGGATGAGACTGGGGAATTAATAATGGGGAACAGGGAAATGGCAGAGACTTTGAACAAATATTTTGTATCAGTCTTTACGGTAGAAAACACTAAAAACATCTGAATAGTGGATAATCGAGGGGCTATAGGGAGGGAGGAACTTAATACAATCACTATCAATAAAAAATTTGTTATGCTCATAATAAAGGATACAACTGAGTACTGTATGCAATGAGTAAGTGTGACCTTAGCTCCTTTAATTAAACTCCAGAGTGTTTGTACAGCGTGGGAGGCCTGCTCATATACAGTGCTCCCAAGGGATGCTGGGATCCCTTGGGATACCAACAGGTACACCCTCTGGTGGCAGTGTGATACAGATTGCCAAGGGTTATATACATAACATCACTCCCTCCCAAAGTAAATAGTACACTTATTTACAGGGTGAGACGATCTGGGGCTTTTTGTTCCTTTGTCGATCGTCTCGGTACAAATGCAGGTGTGGGTGAGTTGGTAGGTTCTTCACTGGGCTGCTGCGCAGCTGGCCTTGCCGGGCTGCTGGGGATGGTGAGTTCGGCTTCATGGTCAACCGTGATGTCGGTTGCCACTTGTGTGTTGGAGGGCCGAAGTTGGTGGTGTCCTCTTCGGGTTGCTCATGGCTGTTTGTGAACCGCAATTTGGTTTGGTTCAAATGCTTTCTGCACGTTAGTCCATTGGCCAATTTGACCTGAAACACCCTACTCCCTTCTTTAACTATGACCGTGCCAGCAAGACATTTGGGACCATGTCCATAGTTGAGTACAAACACAGGGTCATTGACTTCAATACCCCGTGACAAGTTTGCGCGATCATGGTATATGCATTGTTGATGCCGCCTGCCCTCGACGTGATCATGAAGATCAGGGTGGACAAGAGAGAGCCTTGTTTTGAACGCCCTTTTCAGGAGCAGCTCAGCTCTCCCCGGTGAATGAGTGGGGTCTGGTGCGATAGCTGAGCAGGACTTGGGACAATCAGGTCTGCAGGGAATCTTCCGACTCATGTTTCAAGCTTTGCTTGATGCCCGTTCTGCCTGGTCATTGGATGCGGGCTTGAACGGGGCAGATGTGACTTGCTTGATCCCATTGCGGGTCATGAATTCCTTGAATTCAGCACTGGTGAAACACGGCCCTTTGTCGCAGTCAAGGACATCTGGCAGGCCATGTGTGGCAAACATGGCTTGCAGGCTTTCGATGGTGGCGGTGGACGTGCTTACAGACATTGTTACACATTCAATCCATTTTGAATAAGCATCCACAACAACCAAGAACATTTTGCCTAGAAATGGGCCCGCAAAATCAATGTGGATCCTAGACCACGGGTTGGAGGGCGATGACCACAAACTTAGCGGTGCCTCTCTGGGTGCATTGCTCAGTTGAGAGCAAGTGTTGCATTGGCGCACGGATGACTCTAAATCTGAGTCAATGTCGGGCCACCACACATGGGATCTGGCTATGGCTTTCACCATTACGATGCCTGGGTGGGAATTGTGTAGGTCGCTTATGAACGTTTCCCTGCCTTTCTTAGGCAAGACCATAGGATTACCCCACAAAAGACAGTCTGCCTGTAAGGACATTTTGTTTTTGCGCCTCAGGAATGGCTTGATCTCTTCCTGCATCTCATAGAAACATAGAAACATAGAAAATAGGTGCAGAAGTAGGCCATTCGGCCCTTCGAGCCTGCACCGCCATTCAATAAGATCATGGCTTATAATTCCCTCAGTACCCCTTTCCTGCTTTCTCTCCATACCTCTTGATCCCCTTAGCCGTAAGGGCCATATCTAACTCCCTCTTGAATATATCCAATGAACTGGCATCAACAAATCTCTGCGGCAGGGAATTCTATAGGTTAACAACTCTCTGAGTTAAGAAGTTTCTCCTTATCTCAGTCCAAAATGGCTTACCCCTTGTGTCCCCTGGTTCTGGACTTCCCCAACATCGGCAACATTCTTCCAACATCTAACCTGTTCAGTCCCGTCAGAATCTTATACGTTTCTATGAGATCCCCTCTCATCCTTCTAAACTCCAGTGAATAAAGGCTGAACATGCAACTTCAGTACCCCATTCCTGCTTTATCGCCATACCCCTTGATCCCTCGAGTAGTAAGGACTACATCTAACTCCTTTTTGAATATATTTAGTGAATTGGCCACAACAACTTTCTGTGGTAGAGAATTCCACAGGTTCACCACTCTCTGGATGAAGAAGTTTCTCCTCATCTCGGTCCTAAATGGCTTACCCCTTATCCTTAGACTGTGACCCCTGGTTCTGGACTTGCCCAATATTCGGAACATTCTTCCTGCATCTAACCTGTCTGAACCCATCAGAATTTTAAACGTTTCTATGAGATCCCCTCTCATTCTTCTGAACTCCAGTGACTACAAGCCCAGTTGATCCAGTCTTTTTTGATATGTCAGTCCCGCCATCCCGGGAATCAGTCTGGTGAACCTTCGCTGCACTCCCTCAATAGCAAGAATGTCCTTCCTCAAGTTAGGAGACCAAAACTGTACACAATACTCCAAGTGTGGCCTCACCAAGGCCCTGTACAACTGTAGTAACACCTCCCTGCCCCTGTACTCAAATCCCCTCACTATGAAGGCCAACATGCCATTTGCTTTCTTAACCCCTGCTGTACCTGCATGCCAACCTTCAATGACTGATGTACCATGACACCCAGGTCTCGTTGCACCTCCCCTTTTCCTAATCTGTCACCATTCAGATAATATTCTGTCTCTCTGTTTTTACCAACAAAGTGAATAACCTCACATTTATCCACATTATACTTCATCTGCCATGCATTTGCCCACTCACCTAACCTATCCAAGTCACTCTGCAGCCTCATAGCATCCTCGCAGCTCACATTGCCACCCTTAGTGTTATCCGCAAATTTGGAGATACTACATTTAATCCCCTCGTCTAAATCATTAATGTACAATGTAAACAGCTGGGGCCCCAGCACAGAACCTTGCGGTACCCCACTAGTCACTGCCTGCCATTCTGAAAAGTACACATTTACTCCGACTCTTTGCTTCCTGTCTGCCAACCAGTTCTCAATCCACGTCAGCATGCTACCCCCAATCCCATGTGCTTTAACTTTGCACATTAATCTCTTGTGTGGGACCTTGTCGAAAGCCTTCTGAAAGTCCAAATACACCACATCAACTGGTTCTCCCTTGTCAACTCTACTGGAAACATCCTCAAAAAATTCCAGAAGATTTGTCAAGCATGATTTCCCTTTCACAAATCCATGCTGACTTGGACCCATCATGTCACCTCTTTCCAAATGCGCTGCTATGACATTCTTAATAATTGATTCCATCATTTTACCCACTACCGATGTCAGGCTGACCAGTCTATAATTCCCTGTTTTCTCTCTCCCTCCTTTCTTAAAAAGTGGGGTTACATTGGCTACCCTCCACTTCATAGGAACTGATCCAGAGTCTATGGAATGTTGGAAAATGACTGTCAATGCATCCACTATTTCCAAGGCCACCTCCTTAAGTACTCTGGGATGCAGTCCATCAGGCACTGGGGATTTATCGGCCTTCAACCCCATCAATTTCCCCAACACAATTTCCTGACTAATAAGGATTTCCCTCAGTTCCTCTTTCTTACTAGACCCTCTGACCCCTTTTATATCCGGACGGTTGTTTGTGTCCTCCTTAGTGAATACCGAATCAAAGTACTTGTTCAATTGGTCTGCCATTTCTTTGTTCCCCGTTATGACTTCCCCTGATTCTGACTGCAGGGGACCTACGTTGGTCTTTACTAACCTTTTTCTCTTTGCATATCTATAGAAGCTTTTGCAGTCCGTCTTAATGTTCCCTGCAAGCTTCCTCTCATACTCTATTTTCCCTGCCCTAATCAAACCCTTTGTCCTCCTCTGCTGAGTTCTAAATTTCTCCCAGTCACTGATTTCCCTTGATAGCCACGGTTGAGCCACCTTCCCTTTTTTATTTTTACGCCAGACAGGAATGTACTATTGTTGTAGTTCATCCATGTGGTCTCTAAATGTCTGCCATTGCCCATCCACTGTCAACCCCTTAAGTATCATTCGCCAATCTATCCTAGCCAATTCACACCTCATACATTCAAAGTTACCCTTCTTTAAGTTCTGGACCATGGTCTCTGAATTAACTGTTTCATTCTCTATCCTAATGTAGAATTCCAACATATTATGGTCACTCTTCCCCAAGGGGCCTCGCACAACGAGATTGCTAATTAATCCTCTCTCATTACACAACACTCAGTCTAAGATGGCCTCCCCCCTAGTTGGCTCCTCGACATATTGGTCTAGAAAACCATCCCTTCTGCACTCCAGGAAATCCTCCTCCACCGTATTGCTTCCAGTTTGGTTAGCCCAATCTATATGCATATTAAAGTCACCCTGATAACTGTGGCACCTTTATTGCATGCACCCCTAATTTCCTGTTTGATGCCCTCCCCAACATCACTACTACTGTTTGGAGGTCTGTACACAACTCCCACTAACGTTTTTTGCCCTTTGGACCAGCTCCCATGGAGGACACATTTTTTTTACCAGGGACATTAAAGGGTCCTGGCTGGTCCAGGTCCTCATCTGGCGGGCCATAACAGGTAACTTTTCGTTTTCAAATGCATCCATCACCAAGAGCAAGCCTGCAGGCTGTGCAATTTCCACCCCGGTGGTGGGCAATGGTAGCCGACTGAGAGCATCAGCGCAGTTTCTGTGCCTGGTCTGTGGCGGATTACATAGTTGTATGCAGACAGCGTGTGCTCCCATCTTTGGATGCATTGGTGTTAATCGCTTTGCTCTCTGAGTGGCGAGGGAAATAAAATGGAGGCAGAAGCAAAAGATAGAAAGGAGAATAGTAAAAGTGGAGGGCAGAGAAACCCAAGGCAAAAAACAAAAAGGGCCACATTACAGCAAAATTCTAAAGGGGCAAAATGTGTTAAAAAGACAAGCCTGAAGGCTCTGTGCCTCAATGCGAGGAGTATTCGGAATAAGGTGGACAAATTAACTGTGCAGACAGCAGTTAACGGATATGATGTAATTAGCATCACGGAGACATGGCTCCAGGGTGACCAAGGCTGGGAACTCAACATCCAGGGGTATTCAACATTTAGGAAGGATAGACAGAAAGGAAAAGGAGGCGATGTGGCGTTGCTGGTTAAAGAGGAAATTAATGCAATAGTAAGGGGGGGACGTTAGCCTGGATGATGTGGAATCAGTATGGGTGGATCTGCGGAATACCAAAGGGCAGAAAACGCTAGTGGGAGTTGTGTACAGACCACCAAACAGTAGTAGTAAGGTTGGAGACAGCATCAAACAAGAAATAAGGGATGCGTGCAATAAAGGTACAGCAGTTATCATGGGCAACTTTAATCTACATATTGATTGGGCTAACCAAACTGGTAGCAATGCGGTGGAGGAGGATTTCCTGGAATGTATTAGGGATGGTTTTCTAGACCAATATGTCGAGGAACCAACTAGAGAGCTGGCCATCCGAGACTGGGTGATGTGTAATGAGAAGGAACTAATTAGCAATCTTGTTGTGCAAGGCCCCTTGGGGAAGAGTGACCATAATATGGTAGAATTCTTTATTAAGATGGAGAGTGACGTAGTTAATTCGGAAACTAGGGTCCTGAACTTAAGGAAAGGTAACTTCGACGGTATGAGGCGTGAATTGGCTAGAATAGACTGGCAAAGGATACTTAAAGGGTTGACGGTGGATAAACAATGGCAAACATTTAAAGATCACATGGATGAACTTCAACAATTGTACATCCCTGTCTGGAGTATAAATAAAACGGGGAAGGTGGCTCAACTGTGGCTAACAAGGGAAATTAAGGATAGTGTTAAAACCAAGGAAGAGGCATATGAATTGGCTAGAAAAAGCAACAAACCTGAGGACTGGGAGAAATTTAGAATTCAACAGAGGAAGATTGAGGGTTTAATTAAGAGGGGGAAAATAGAGTACGAGAGGAAGCTTGCAGGGAACATAAAAACTGACTGCAAAAGCTTCTATAAATATGTGAAGAGAAAAAGATTAGTGAAGACAACAGTCGGATTCAGATGAATTTATAATGGGGAACAAAGAAATGGCAGACCAATTGAACAAATACTTCGGTTCTGCCTTCCCGAGGGAAGACACAAATAACCTTCCGAATGTACTAGGGGACAGTGGGTCTAGTGACAAGGAGGAACTGAAGGATATCCTTATTAGGCGGGAAATTGTGTTAGGGAAATTGATGGGATTGAAGGCTGATAAATCCCCGGGGCCTGATAGTCTGCATCACAGAGTACTTAAGGAAGTGGCCCTAGAAATAGTGGATGCATTGGTGATCATTTTCCAACAGTCTATCAACTCTGGATCAGTTCCTATGGACTGGAGGGTAGCGAATGTAACACCATTTTTTAAAAAAGGAGGGAGAGAGAAAATGGGTAATTATAGACCGGTTAGCCTGACATCAGTAGTGGGTAAAATGTTGGAATCAATCAATAAGGATGAAATAGCAACGCATTTGGAAAGCAGTGACAGGATCGGTCCAAGTCAGCATGGATTTATGAAAGGGAAATCATGCTTCACGAATCTTCTGGAATTTTTTGAGGATGTAACTAGCAGAGTGGACAAGGGAGTACCAATGGATGTGGTGTATTTGGACTTTCAAAAGGCTTTTGACAAGGTCCCACACAAGAGATTGGTGTGCAAAATCAAAGCGCATGATATTGGGGATAATGTACTGGATCGAGATCAATAAGATCATGGCCGATCACACCCTCAGTACCCCGTTCCTGCTTTCTCACCATACCCCTTGATCCCCTTAGCCGTAAGGGCCATATTTAACTCCCTTTTGAATATATCCAATGAAGTGGCATCAACAACTCTCTGCGGCAGGGAATTCCACAGGTTAACAACTCTCTGAGTGAAGAAGTTTCTCCTCATCTCAGTCCTAAATGGCCTACCCCTTATCCTAAGACTATGTCCCCTGGTTCTGGACTTCCCCAACATCACGAACATTCTTCCCGCATCTAACCTGTCCAGTCCTGTCAGAATCTTATACGTTTCTATGAGATCCCCTCTCATCCTTCTAGACTCTAATGTATAAGGCCCAGTCCACCCAGTCTCTCCTCATATGTCAGTCCGGCCATTACAGCCTGCTGCACCTGTATGCCAACTTTCAATGACTGATGAACCATGACACCCAAGTCTTGTTGCACCTCCCTTTTTCCTAATCTGCCACCATTCAGATAATATACTGTCTTCGTGTTTTTGCCCCAAAAGTGGATAACCTCACATTTATCCACATTATACTGCATCTGCAATACATTTGCCCACTCACCTAACCTGTCTAAGTCACTCTGCAGCCTCTTAGCGTCCCCCTCACAGCTTACACTGCCACCCAGTTTAGTGTCATCTGCAAACTTGGAGATATTACACTCAATTCCTTCATCCAAATCATTGATGTATATCCCAGAACTGAGCCCTACGGCACTCCACTGGTCACTGCCTGCCATTCTGAAAAAGACCCATTTATCCCGACTCTCTGCTTCCTGCCTGCCAACCAGTTCTCTATCCACGTCAGTATATTATCCCCCAATACCATGTGCTTTGATTTTGCACACCAATCTCTTGTGTGGAACCTTGTCAAAAGCCTTTTGAAAGTCCAAAAAAAACACATCCACTGGTTCTCCCTTGTCCACCCTACTAGTTACATCCTCAAAAACTCCCAGAAGATTTGTCAAACATGATTTCCCTTTCATAAATCCATGCTGACTTGGACCGCTCCTGTCACTGCTTTCCAAATGCGCTGCTATTTCGTCCTTAATAATTGATTCCAACATTTTCCCCACCACTGATGTCAGGCTAACCGGTCTATAATTACCCTCACTTTTTAAAAAGTGGTGTTACATTCGCTACCCTACCCATAGGAACTGAACCAGAGTCGATAGACTGTTGGAAAATGATCACCAATGCATCCACTATTTCTAGGACCACTTCCTTAATACTCTGGCATGCAGACTATCAGGGGATTTGTCGACCTTCAATCCCATCAATTTCCCTAACACAATTTCCCGCCTAATAAGGATATCCTTCCGTTCCTCCTTCTCACGAGACCCACTGTCTCCTAGTACTTTCGGAAGGTTATTTATGTCTTCCTTCGTGAAGACAGAACCAAAGTATTTGTTCAATTGGTCTGCCATTTCTTTGTTCCCCATTATAAAGGAAGTGTATTCGTTCCTAACAAAGAGCCAACCGATAATGATTAATGTAAAACTTAATGGTATGCCTGTATCGATGGAATTGGACACGAGTGCGAGTTAATCAATAATGAGCCAGATGACTTTCGACAGGCTGTGGGATACTAAAGCTGTGAGGCCTAAGCTGAGTCCAGTCAATGCCAAGTTGCGTACATACACTAAAAAACTCATAACGGTGATTGGCAGTGCAGTAATCAAGGTGTTGTATGATGGTGCAGTTCATGAATTACCCTTATGGATTGTTCTGGGCAACGGTCCAATGCTGTTTGGCAGGAACTGGTTCAAAAAAATCAAATGGAATTGGAACGATATCAAAGCATTGTCGTCGGCGGAGGATACTCCATGTGCTCAAGTGCTGAGCAAATTCCCCTCGCTGTTTGAACCAGGCATTGGCAATTTCACGGGAGCCAAAGTGCAGATCCACGTGGACTCGGATGCAAGACCCGTCCATCTTAAAGCTCGGACAGTTCTGTACATGATGAGGGAGAAGGTCGAAATCGAACTGGACAGACTCCAGAGTGAAGGGATAATATCACCGGTCGAATTTAACGAATGGGCCATCCCCATTGCTCCCATGTTGAAAAGTGATGGCATTGTCAGGATTTGAGGAGACTACAAGGTTACAATCAACCGAGTTTCGAAACAGGATCAATACCCGTTAGCAAAGGCTGATGACCTGTTTGCAACGCTAGCCGGAGGGAAGTTGTTCACAAAACTGGATCTATATGACACAGGAGCTGGTCGACACATCGAAGAAACTTACGTGCATCAACACTCGTAAAGGACTGTTCATCTACAACAGGTGCCCTTTTGGAATTCACTCGGCTGCAGCCATATTTCAGAGGAATATGAAGAGTCTACTGAAGTCCGTCCCTAGAACCGTCGTGTTCCAAGATGACATACTAGTCACAGGTCGTGACTCTGCCGAACATCTGAACAACTTGGAAGAGGTTCTATATCGCCTGGACAAAGTGGGACTCAGACTGAAACGCTCGAAGTATGTCTTCATGGCACCGAAAGTTGAATTCCTGGGGAGGAAAATTGCTGCTGATGGCATCAGGCCTATGGACTCAAAAACCAAGGACATCAAAAACTGCATTCGTTCCTTGGTCTACTCAACGACTTTGGTAATTTCTTACCTAGATTGAGCACCTTATTAGAGCCACTGCACATGTTGCTAAGAAAAGGCGACAACTGGGTTTGGGGTGCGTCTCAAGTTAGAGCTTTTCAGAAAGCTACTATTCTGCTTTGCTGTAAGAAGCTGCTGGTACATTATGATCCGTGTAAGCGTCTAGTGTTGGCCTGTGATGCATTGTCATATAAAGTTGGTTGCGTGCTCAACAAGCTAATGAGTCGGGCAAATTACAACCTGTTGCATATACTTCAAAAAGTTTGTCAAAGGCAGAAAGAGCCTACAGCATGGTAGAGAAAGAAGCACTAGCCTGTGTGTATGGGGTTAAAAAGATGCATCAGTACCTGTTTGGTCTTCGGTTTGAACTGGAAACAGATCACAAGCCACTCATTTCATTGTTTTTGGAAAACAAAGGTATAAGTACTAATGCATCGTCCTGCATCCAGCGGTGGGCGCTGACATTATCTGCCTATGATTATGTCATTCACCATCGACCTAGCACTGAGCATTGTGCCGATGCATTGAGCCGTCTGCCGTTGCCCACACCGGAGGTGAAAATGCCACAACCGGCAGACCTACTGTTAGTCATGGATGCTTTTGAAAGTGAAGGAACACCTGTCATGGCCCAGCAAATTAAGACCTGGATCAGCCAGGACCCGATATTATCGGTTGTGAAACATTGTATCCTTAGTGGTGATTAGACTGCCATATCCAAGCAAATGTGTGAGGAGACTACACCTTACATCCGTCGCAAAGACAAATTATCCATTCAAGCAGATTGCATACTGTGGGGTAATCATGTGGTTATGCCCAAGAAAGGCAGAGAGAAATTTGTGCATGATCTACATAGCACGCGTCCCGGTATTGTCATGATGAAAGCCATTGCCAGGTCTCATGTATGGTGGCCTGGAATTGACTCTGATCTGGAATCATGTGTGCATCAGTGCAACACTTGCATGAAGCTTAGTAAAGCACCAGCGGAATCGCTGCTGAGTCTGTGGTTGTGACCATCTAAACCGTGGTCTAGGATCCACATCGACCTTACAGGTCTTTTCCTGGGAAAGATGTTCTTAGTTGTGGTGGATGCTTATTCCAAGTGGATAGAGTGTACAATCATGTCATCTTTGCTACGCATGGTCTGCCTGACATCGTGTTAAGCGACAACGTATCTTGCTTCACCAGAATGGAGTTTCAAGAGTTCATGAAATTCAATGGTATCAAACATGTGAGGTCAACACCATTCAAACCCACATCCAATGGTCAAGCAGAGCGTGCTGTCCAAACCATCAAGCAGAGTATGAAACGTGTAACTCAAGGTTCACTGCAAACTCGCTTGTCACGCATATTGCTTAGTTACAGGACAAGACCCCATACGCTTACCGGGGTCTCCCCTGCTGAACTATTGATGAAGGGAGGTGTCAAGACCAGGCTCTCTCTTGTCCACCCTGACTTGAATAATCGTGTCAAAGTCAGTAAGAGTTTCATGATCGCGCTACTGTGTCACGCGACATTTCTATCAATGATCCTTTGTATGTACTGAATTATGGTCAATGTCCCAAATGGATCGCCGGTACTGTTACGGCCAAGGAGGGTAACAGAGTGTTTATTGTTAAGCTAAAGAATGGGCAGACATGCAGGAAACATGTTGATCAGATAAAGCTGCGGCACACAGATGAACTGGAACAGTCTGAGGAAGACACAATCAGTGACCAACCAACCTACCCTCAGTCATCAGACGACTCCGCTGTCATCAATGAATCTGGACTTTCAATTACTGACATGGTCAATGAATCTGGAATTTCAATTCCTGATGTGGTCATTGCCACTCCCATCAGATCGGCTACCCAGCCCCCAGTCATAACAGACCCAAGGCTGGAGTTGAACTGAGACGTTCAACTCGGGAGCGGAAAGCCCCGGACTGTCTCAATTTGTAAAAAGACAGTTACTAATATCTTAAAGGGGGATATTGTCATATATGTATGCTTGGGTTTACTAGCCACCAGGTGGCACCACTGTCGGAGGTCATTGGGCTGTGCACATGTGTGTGCGGCCCAGGTATAAAAGGCCAGCCATCTTGTAATGTAATCACTTTGGGCCCTAATAAAGCAGAGCCAGGTTTGTACCTGTTCGGAGTTTACAGTATTCAGTCTATTGAGTTACTGCATACACAACAACCTTGATGCCCAAAAATCTATTGGTCTCAGTCTTGAATATATTCAATGACTGAGCATTCATAGTCCTCTAGGGTAGAGAGTTCTAAAGATTCACAACCCTCTAAGTGAAGACATTTCTCCTCATCAAAAAATCTGTCAATCTCAATATTTAAAATTTCAATTGACCCAGCATCCACATCCTTTGGGAGGAAAAAAATCCACATTTCCACTACACTTTGTGTGAAAAGTGCTTCCTGGTTTCACTCCTGAATAGCCTAGCTCTAATTTTAAGAATGTGCTCCCTTGTTCTTGATTCCCCCCCACCAGAGGAAATATCTTCTCTGTATCTAAATAATTTTAAACACCTCAATTAGATCACTCTCAACCTTCTAAACTCAAGGGAATACAATCCTATGCAACATGCGCCCATAATTTAACCCTTTAAGCCCCACCATAATTTTGGTACATCTGCGCTGTGCCTCCTCCAACTCCAATATATCCTTCCCCAGGTACGGTGCCCAGAACGGAACGCAATAATCCAAATGGAGTCTGACCAAGGTTCTGTAAAACTGAAGCAAAACTTTCTCCCTTTTGTATTCCAATCCTCTTGAAATAAAGAGGTAATGATGGTATACCCTCGTCCTTCTAGGTGATGGAGGTTGTGGGTTTGGAAGGTGCTATTGAATATACCTGTAGATGGTACACACTGCAGCTGCGATATGCCGGTGATGGAGGGACTGGATGTCCCACCTGCACTTCCTGCTTGGGCCTTAACCACCTGCCAATTATCATCTGAACACAACTCCCTATTCTTCTGTTCAGATTTATCCACAAATGCTATGATTCTATAAGTACCATAAATAATCCCAATATGAAAACTTTGAAAATTACTATGGCATTTTTCTATGCAACTATGTATAATCTAATAACCATTTAAAGAGTCATTGAAAACTACTCAAAATACCTGATAAACAAGTTAGCTTTAAATAAAACTGGTATCAGTTTCCCTATTGGTCCAATGGGTAAGTACGTTGCCTGGTGTGGTACTAAGCCATATAGACCAGAAGATCACATGTTTGATTCCCAGTCTGTGCTGAGTTAGCTGATGTCAGGCAGACTGCAGCCGGGCTGCTGTAATTGGCCTCAGCACTCTGAGTTAGGGAGGGAAAAGGGCAGTCATGATTCCCACTCCTAATCACTGGCCAGTGACTTCTACTGGAAAGCGTACAAGTGAACGTTGGGTGAGGTCAGGATCGGGTTCTGCTGTTATACTTTCTTTGGTCAATTTGCTGAGGTACTGGAGGGATGCTAATGCCTGGAATAGTGTTTTTATAGTTATTTTAATAATCAGCCATTCAACACATTCTTATTACTGCAGTGTACTTTGTAACATTCCTTTCTCCATCTTCCTGAGACTTAAAAAATATATACAAATGCCTCCTCATTGCCAATCTAGCATTTTATGGTTTGTTTAGGAATCAGTCATCCAACATAAACTCTCAGTATTGCAGTTAATTTTCTAATTCAAAAAGGTTCCTTCACATGGACAAAAGCAAAGAAACAGTATCACATCCCAAGAGTTCTAAAACCAACATAACAATCTTGGATACAATTCAGTACCTCCTCTCCCAGTATAGTATCAGTACATAATTTAGTTCAACACAATTTTAACTTCTAAAAAAGGAGAGAAGGGGAGAAAATTGCAAAAACCTTATTCTGGTTATGCGCAATAAGAATAGGATTTTAGGATATGGTAAATTGTCACAAATGGCTCGTGAATTAAATAAAGCATAATAAAGCATACATTGAGAAGATTACATTCCACTCAAGGGTTTACTACTGCTATCCTATAAAATTTGCCCAATCCACTCATTATATATTTCATAATTTCTTTTGAATATAGTGTGGTTTACTAGGGATTATTGATTTTGCTAGAAAAATAAAAATAATTAAATGTAATCTGAATGGTGCTTCAAATTCTGAAACAAGGCTAAGATCGAGGTCTTTAGTGCAGGAGATCAACACGGAGCAAAGAGGAAAACAAGGTGTATGTCACCACGCTTGGGTTTTAAGTCTGAAGACTGTAAAGAAAGAAAAGGATGAGGGGATAAGGAGTCCCACAGTTTTGAGACTTGAGAAGGAATGGAACTGTATGGAGAGGAAGACCTTGCCGGATAGTATATTTGTTTCTTAGAAAAATAAGAGATATACTGACCATAGTAGTATTTATAAGGCATAGAAATTCCGGTGGCGATTTCACCTAATTGGCGGGTTTGGTGTGGCCGGGGTCGGTGACGGTTGCTGAACCGGCTCCAGCCCGCTGTATGGGATTGATTTTACGATGATTGGGTTTGTTAAGCTCGCCCATCGCGTTTCCCGGCAATTGAAGGAAACAGATTTGATGACATAATTTGATGATGTGTCATCAGCTAGTTTACTTAAAGGAAGCATGTCCAAATTGATTTTGACAGTTGTGCTGTCAGTGTTCAATAGCATTGAGATGCTGAAAACACTGACAAACACTACACAAAGGTTCATGGCTACACCCAGGCGCTCCCATGACTCCCTCCATATGCTTATGGAGTCACAGCACGCAGGGAGTTTCTCTTCCCCTCCAATGGACGGAAGAGACCTCCCCAGCAGATCAACACAGCCTAGTTGCACATTGCACAGGAGGACACCAGCAGGGATGTTGTCAAGAGGACCAGGCTGCAGTGGCGCAAACCTCTCAGTGGATCACAAAATGTTATTGCAAAGCCACACTCAACCTTATCCTGCTGTGCCACTCATCACATCTCAATTACTCTGCCTTCCCTACCCTACTCCTACACATCCTTACTCACACAAACATAACTTCCACCTCCACCCATCCCTCTCTATCTACATTATCGCTTCCCCATCTCACTAGCCACCTCTCACACTCACCCTCATCCTAGTCTAATCATGTCAACTAACAACACACAGGGATAGACACTTGGATCTTTTAGCCAATGTTCATGTGAAGTTTCTGTTAATGCGGTGTCAAACATTGAAACCATTATTTTCAGCACTTTGCATTCTTGGACAGAGTTGAGTGCACCTTTAGAAGTGGCTTAGTGAGTGGTGAGACATAACGGTACCCCCTCCCCACGGCAATGGCGATGAGTGTGAGAGGAATGGCTTGGGCATTGTAGCAATGCTTTATGGTGTTGGTGTGGGGTGGTGCCAACCAGCCAGATCATGTGGCAGCCAGGGTGAACAGGATCAAGTGAAGTAAATCTGGCCATGGTGAGGCCATTCCTGGAATCCCAGTTAGCACTGTGGTCAGTGCTGATGCTCTGTGTCCTGTGCTGTATCAGTTGATTGTGGAGAAGATTAGTGTTGTTGTTGGTGCTGCTGGTGTTGGGGCTGATTATGGTGGGATGCTGAGGACCACGGTGAGATAGTTTCAAGGGCACCAATGCTAATATAATAGTTGGCAGGTGAACTTGAGATGACAGAAGCAATCTGTTAATGGTGAGAGAGGTTGTTCGAATGAGGTGAAACGGGATAGAGAGATTGCTCCAAAGACTTGCAAGCTGCATAAAGCTCAATGTGCCTTCTAAATGAAGTAAGCAACAGCTTTTGATCTTGGAAAATGAACAGCTGTGAAATGGGAGGTTTTATAGCACATTTGCAGCTGTCAGGTAAAGAAATGAATTCATGGTGGCACAACACCCGGCCTACTTACCTGTCGTGATCCCCGAGCAGCGTGGACTCCGTAAAATGGTAAGTACAGCTCAAAATTGTGTTTAATAGCCTCTTAACAAGGTCTTAATCACCTAAATTGCCTCCCCCGCTGCTGCGTGTCGGGTCTGTTCTGCCCGGACAGACCTGACATCTGGTAAAGTAGCGTGGCAGCGGCTTGACAGCAGGGACCCGACTCACTGTCAGAAAATAACATTTGCCCAAACGTGCCCGCTGAGCCCCCATAAAATCTAGCCCTATGTTACAATGGAGAGAGAGATGTTGGAGATACAGGTAAAAGTTGACAAGTTTTTCTTGCATCCTGTTCAGGAGTGAGAGAGATTTTAGAAGAAGCTCCCTAGACATGGGAGCAGTATTCAAGTCTTAGATGGACTTAGCACTATTACAATCTACATTTTACCACATATAACACTAATAAAGTACTGGAGAAAATCATCAAAGAAAACTGATTCCTGCTGTACTGTTTTTCAGATATTTAAATGACTGGATGGAAATTGCAAGTAGCAACTCTTCTACAAATTTTCAAGGTACCTCTATATTAAGAACACTTCTTCCTTTATGCAGGAGCAATAATACTCCAGATATTAATTTTATATAAATATATAAAACATCAAAATGGAACACCAATTGTAAATTGTAAACAAGAGACGATTAAGAAAATTAATGTAAATAGACAGTTTTTAAATGATTATATAATCTTTGGGATTTTTTGCAATTGGGGAAGATCAATGGCATTTATTCAGTACTTTATTATATTGAATTGTGTGACTATATAAAGGGCAGCTTATAAAGGCCAATAGGATATGATTTATATTTCACAAGTGGGTTGACCTGAGAACTCATGAGTTATAAATTTGCAAATGAACTTTAATTATTCTTCACATTTTCTCACAGTCTATTGTTATGTGCTGTGGGTTAAAAATGCTTTATAAATAAAATTTTCAAAGAAAAATAGTTCCAGCAATTGTAACAAAATATGAGGAGGTCGCTGGTTGGCAGTCAGGAGTAGGAATTCTGGCTGAGTTCAACTGTAGCACCAGAAACATAGAAACATAGAAACATAGAAAATAGGTGCAGGAGTAGGCCATTCAGCCCTTCGAGCCTGCACCACCATTCAATAAGATCATGGCTGATCCTTCACCTCAGTATCCCTTTCCTGCTTTCTCTCCATACCCTTTGATCCCTTTAGCCGTAAGGGCCACATCTAACTCCCTCTTGAATATATCCAATGAACTGGCATCAACAGCTCTCTGCTCCTATACTCAAATCCCCTAGCTATGATGGCCAACATAACATTTGCCTTCTTCACCACCTGCTGTACCTGCATGCCAACTTTCAATGACTGATGAACCATGACACCCAGGTCTCGTTGCACCTCCCCTTTTCCTAATCTGCCGCGATTCAGATAATATTCTGCCTTCGTGTTTTTGCCACCAAAGTGGATAACCTCACATTTATCCACAGTATACTGCATCTGCCATGCATTTGCCCACTCACCTAACCTGTCCAAATCACCCTGCAGCCTCTTAGCATCCTCCTCACAGCTCACACCGCCACCCAGCTTAGTGTCATCTGCAAACTTGGCGATATTACACTCAATTCCTTCATCTAAATCATTAATGTATATTGTAAATGGCTGGGGTCCCAGCACTGAGCTCTGTGGCACCCCACTAGTCACTACCTGCCATTCTGAAAAGAAGTGGTACCCTGGCTGAGATCAGTTAACTCGGCACAGACCAAGAATTGAACCCAGGATGTTCCTTGTCTGTAATGCTCAGTAACACACCGTGTGATGAATTTACCCACTAAGTTAATTGTTTGCACTTTCATTACAGATTGTTCTAGTTAATTCTGGCCTTCTCAATATAATTTTTGGTGTGTTACTCAAGGCTATGTATGTCAGACTGTATAAAGCTTAATGTAGTTCTTCAAAGATACCATCAGAGGTGGCATAGAGGGATCATTCATCCTCTAAGTCACCCTCGACTCCGAGGGACTGCCTAAGAAGAAGAGAGGGATAATTGTAGTCTAAACCTTGCCATGTAGACATAGGACAGGAATTTTCTCGGAGCTAATCCCACTCCATCACTCCACCACTGCATTTCGGGTGAAGTTAAGGCAGCAGAGTGGGAGCATCTCTGAGGAAATATGGTTCTTCCTCTTCCAAACTTCTTACGTATCACTCGGTTGTACATGGGATAACTGCTGGAACAATTCAATTGGCAGATAATTGTGACAGCCACTTTGGAATCAATGAGCAAAACAATGAGGTAAACATGATGCAATTTAAGACAATTACATATTAATACCTCCTTGATATCTGCAAGATTCACATTGTCAGTTTCCTGAATTGATGTGTATTAGGTAGACACGAGAGAACTTGTTTATAAATCAAAGGTACCATGGTGAAAAACCAAAATAGACAAAGAATGAAAAGCTGTGGACAACATCTTGCATTTTGTCACAATAACATATGGTATGTCTTCTTGTAGTGTGCTAGAAAAAGTATATATAACAATGAGTTTAAAGCATTAATTTTATGATAGGTTGCACTCACTTCCATAAACTGCTTCTGGTTTGTAGCTTTAACAGGAATGTTGATCTGAATTATTGCCTGTATATCTCATTAATTACCAAATCTGCTTAAAAGCTTCAAAATGTATTTAATAGAGCACTTTATAACCTAAGAAAGTATTTCCCAAGTATATTCAGCAAATTTGCCGTGGCCAAACTGAAGCGGCAATTGCATCCCTCAGAAGTTGATGTGCTCAAATAAAGACATTTCAAGACAAACGATCATGAATCAAGTCATACATTAAATTCTGTTTATCAATTTATCCATAGGCACAAGATGCTATCCTGCGGAGAATGATCCTTACAAAGTAATAAGACTATGTGTAATGAATACCTATGCAAGTATGAAGAGCACTGCTCAGTATACCATTTAGCCAAGAATAAATAAATTGAACAATCACCAAAAACTGTTAGTGTTCAGTGATACTATTCAGTGATATTGACTTTCTTCCCTTTTTCAACATATGTATTAGCGGTACCCACTGTAACACTTAATCAGCTATCACTTTCTAGATATTCTTGTGGGTTATGTCATGGAACTTATATGTGAATATGATTAAATATAATGTAAATGTTATCATTGATTTATACCTACACTGGCTTGCCAGAATTTCGCTACTGTATTTGCACAATAAATCCAAAATATATGTGCCACTGAAACTAGAATAGAGGTAAAACCATTAAATTTTATAAAGCATTCTGTTCACCTTGAGTTTGTGGGTGGGTTCAATAAGTATTTTGTTCTAACTCTGTTACCACACAATTGTGATCAAACAGATACTCTCAGTGTCACGTATGTATGCTTGGGATTACTAGCCACCAGGTGGCGCGACTGTCGGAGATCATTGGGCTGTACGCACGTGTGTGCAGCCCAGGTATAAAAGGAAAGCCATCATGTAATGTAATCACTTTGGGCCCGAATAAAGCAGAGCCAGGTTAGTTTACAGTATTGACATAGAAACATAGAAAATAGGTGCAGGAGTAGGCCATTTGGCCCTTCGAGCCTGTACCACCATTCAATAAGATCATGGCTGATCATTCACCTCAGTACCCCTTTCCTGCTTTCTCTCCATACCCTTTGATCCCTTTAGCCGTAAGGGCCATATCCAACTTCCTCTTGAATACATTTAACGAACTGGCATCAACAACTCTCTGCGGAAGAGAATTCCACAGGTTAACAACTCTCTGAGTGAAGAAATTTCTCCTCATCTCAGTCCTAAATGGCATACCCCTTCTCCTTACACTGTGACCCTTGGTTCTGGACTCCCCCAACATCGGGAACATTCTTCCTGCATCTAACCTGTCCAATCCCGTCAAATTTTTATATGTTTCTATGAAATCGCCTCTCATTCTTCTAAATTCCAGTGAATACAGGCCCAGTCGATCTAGTCTCTCCTCATGTCATTTCTGCCATCCCGGGAATCGATCTGGTGAACCTTCGCTGCACTCCCTCAATAGCAAGAATGTCCTTCCTCAGATTAGGAGAACAAAACTGAACACAATAATCCAGGTGAGGCCTCACCAAGGCCCTGTACAGCTGCAACAAGACCTCCCTGCTCCTGTACTCAAATCCCCTCGCTATGAAGGCCAACATGCCATTTGCCTTCTTCACCGCCTGCTGCACCTGCATGCCAAACTTCAATGACTGATGGACCATGACACCCAGGTCTTGTTGCACCTCCCCTTTTCCTAATCTGCCACCATTCAGATAATATTCTGTCTTCGTGTTTTTGCCACCAAAGTGGATAACTTCACATTTATCCACATTATACTGCATCTGCCATGCATTTGCCCACTCACCTAACCTGTCCAAGTCATCCTGCAGCCTCTTAGCATTCTCCTCACAGCTCACACCGCCGCTCAGCTTAGTGTCATCTGCAAACTTGGAGATATTACATTCAATTCCTTCATCTAAATCATTAATATACATTGTAAATAGCTGGGATCCCAGCACTGAACCTTGCGGTACCCCACTGGGTCACTGCCTGCCATTCTGAAAAGGACCCGTTTATTCCCACCCTTTGCTTCCTGTTTGCCAACCAGTTCTCTATCCACGTTACCCCCAATACCATGTGCCTTAACTTTGCACACTAATCTCTTATGTGGGACCTTGTCAAAAGCCTTTTGAAAGTCCAAATACACCACATCCACTGGTTCTCCTTTATCCACTCTACTAGTTACATCCTCAAAAAATTCTAGAAGATTTGTCAAGCATGATTTCCCTTTCATAAATCCATGCTGACTTGGACCGATCCTGTCATTGCTTTCCAAATGCACTGCTATTACATCTTTCCAACATTTTCCCCACTACCGATGTCAGGCTAACTGGTCTATAATTCCCTGTTTTCTCTCTCGCTACTTTTTTTAAAAATGGGGTTACATTAGCTACCCTGCAATCCATAGGAACTGATCCAGAGTCCATGGAATGTTGGAAAATGACCACCAATGCATCTACTATTTTTAGGGCCACTTCCTTAAATACTCTGGGATGCAGACGATCAGGCCCTGAGGATTTATCGGCCTTCAATCCCATCAATTTCCCTAACACCATTTCCTGACGAATAAGGATTTCCCTCAGATCCCTCAGTTCCTCCTTCTCACTAGACCCTCGGTCCCCTAGTATTTTTGGGAGGTTATTCGTGTCTTCCTTAGTGAAGACAGAACCAAAGTAGTTGTTCAGTTGGCCTGCCATTTCTTTGTTCCCCATTATGAATTCACCTGATTCTGACTGCAAGGGACCTACATTTGTCTTCACTAATCTTTTCCTCTTCACATATCTATAGAAGCTTTTGCAGTCAGTTTTTATGTTCCCTGCAAGTTTACTCTCACACTCTATTTTCCCCCTCCTAATTAAACCCTTAGTCCTCCTCTGCTGAATTCTAAATTTCTCCCAGTCCTCAGGTTTGCTGCTTTTTCTGGCCAATTTATATGCCTCTTACTTGGATTTAACACTATCCCAAATTTCCCTTGTTAGCCATGGTTGAGCCACCTTCCCCGTTTTATTTTTATGCCAGACAGAGATGTACAATTGTTGTAGTTCATCCATGTGATCTTTAAATGTCTGCCATTGCCTATCTACCGTCAACCCTTTAAGTATCATTCGCCAGTCTATCCTCGCCAATTCACGTCTCATACCATCGAAGTTACCTTTCTTTAAGTTCAGGACCCTAGTCTCTGAATTAACTGTGTCACTCTCCAGCTTAATGAAGAATTCTACCATATTATGGTCACTCTTCCCCGAGGGGTCTTGGACGACAAGATTGCTAATTAATCCTCTCTCATTACACAAGACCCAATCTAGGATGGCCAGCTCTCTAGCTGGTTCCTCGAAATATTGGTCTAGAAAACCATCCCTTATACACTCCAGGAAATCCTCCTCCACAGCATTGCTACCAGTTTGGTTAGCCCAATCTATATGTAGATTAAAGTCACCCATGATAACTGCTGTCCCTTTATTGCATGCATCTCTAATTTCCTGTTTGATGCCATTCCCAAACTCACTACTACTGTTTGGTGATCTGTACACAACTCCCACTAATGTTTTCTGCCCTTTGGTGTTTCATAGCTCTACCCATATAGATTCCACATTCAAGCTAATGTCCTTCCTTAATATTCTGTTAATCTCCTCTTTAACCAGTAATGCTACCCCACCTCACTTTCCTTTCTGTCTATCCTTCCTGAATATTGAATACCCCTGGATGATGAGTTCCCAGCCTTGGTTACCCTGAAGCCATGTCTCCGTAATCCCAATTACATCATATCCATTAACGGCTTTCTGCGCAGTAAATTCATCCACCTTATTACGAATGCTCCTCATATTGAGACTCAGAGCCTCCAGGCTTGTTTTTTTAACACTATTTGTTCTTTTAGAATTAGAATTTAGAATTAATGTGGCCCTTTTTGATTTTTGTCCTTGATTTCTCTGCCCTCCACTCTTACTTTTCTCCTTTCTACCTTTTGCTTCTGCCCCCTTTTTACTTCCTTCTGCCTCCCTGCATAGATTCCCATCCCCCTGCCATATCAGTTTAAACCCTCCCCAACAGCACTAGCAAACAGTCCATCTAGGACATCGGTTCCGATCCTGCCCAGGTGCAGACCGCCCGGTTTGTACTGGTCCCACCGCCCTCAGAACTGGTTCCAATATCCCAGGAATTTGAATCCCTCCCCTTGCACCATTCCTCAAGCCACGCATTTGTTGTGTATGGAGAAAGAGTCAGATTGAACATTGTGAGCTCAAAGTAAAGTGTGACCGTTGTCCAGAGTGCCTCTCCAACCTGTGAAGCCTCCTTAAATACCTGTGCTCCCAAAGGATTATGGGATCCCTTGGGACTCCAGGGGATGAGCCCTCTGGTGGCTGTACAGAGTAAATACTAGTCCACATATATAACAACACTCCCCCCCATCCACCAAAGTCAATAGTGTAACTATTTGCAATGTGTGTCGATCTGGGGCTCTTCTTGCCCTGATTGATCATCTCGGTATGAAAGCTGGTGTTGTTGAATCATTTGTTGGGCCTTCACTGGGCTGCTATGCAGCTGGCCTTGCTGGGCCGCCTGGTGTGTTGGGCCCTGCAGGGCTGCTGTGGATGATGGGTTCTGCTTCATGGTCAACCGTGATGTCGGTTGCTACTGGCGTGTATGTTGGGGGATCAAAAAAGGTAGGGTCCAAGGTGGGCTGCTCAGGATAGTCCGTGAATCTGAGTTTGATTTGGTCCAAGTGTTTCCGGTGAATGAGTCCATTTGAAAGTTTGACCCGAAACACCCTGCTCCCCTCTTTGGCCATGACAGTGCCGGGAAGCCACTTGGGACTTTGTCCATAATTTAATACAAATACAGGATCATTGATTTCAATCTCGCGTGACACATTTGCGCTATCATGGGATGCACTTTGTTGAAGCCGCCTGCTCTCTACCTGTTCATGTAGATCAGGGTGAACTAACGAGAGCCTTGTCTTAAGTGCTCTTTTCATGAGCAGTTCAGTAGGTGGGAACCCAGTGAGTGAGTGGGGTCTCGTGCGGTAGCTGAGCAGGACTCAGGATAGACAAGTCTGCAGTGAGCCTTCAGTTACCCTCTTCAAACCTTGCTTGATGGTTTGCACTGCTCTCTGTGCCTGACCATTGGACGCTGGTTTAAACGGGGCAGATGTGACATGTTTCATCCCGTTACGGGTCATGCATTCTTTGAACTCAGCGCTGGTAAAACATGGCCCGTTGTCACTCATCAGGACATGGGGTAAGCCGTGAGTGGCAAACATGGCCTGCAGGCTTTCAGTGGTGGCTGCGGATGTGCTAGCCGACATTATCTCACATTCAATCCACTTGGATTATGCGTCTACAATCACAAGGAACATTTTACCCAAGAACGGGCCTGCATAGTCGATGTGTACCCTAGACCACCGTTGGAGGGCCAAGACCGTAAACTTAGCGGCGCCTCCCTGGGTACATTGCTTAACTGCGAGCATGTATTACATCTGTGAACGTAGGACTCTAAGTCCGCATCGATACCGGGCCACCACACGTGGGATCTGGCATCTGGCTATCGCTTTCATCATTACGATGCCTGGGTTGGTACTGTGGAGGTCATTGATGAAGGTATTTCTGCCTTTCTTGGGGACCACTACTTGACTGCCTCACAGAGGCAGTCTGCCTGTATAGACATTTCATCTTTGCGCCGCTGGAACAGCTTTATCTCTTCCTGCATTTCCACTGGGACACTGGACCAGCTCCCGTGAAGCACACAGCTTTTGACTAGAGATAATAAGGGGTCCTGGCTTGTTCAGGTTTTGATCTGCCGGGCAGTGACGGGTGAGTGCTCACTCTCAAATGCTTCCATAACCATGGCTAGATCTGCGGGCTGCGCCATTTCCACCCCCGTGGTGGGCAATGGCAGCCTACTGAGAGCATCGGCGCAGTTTTCTGTGCCTGGCCTCTGGCGGATGGCGTAGTTGTATGCAGATAATGTGAGCGCCCATCTCTGGATGCGGGCTGATGCATTGGTATTTATTCCTTTACTCTCGGAAAACAGGGATATAAGTGGCTTATGGTCAGTTTCCAATTCGAATTTTAGCCCAAACAGGTATTGATGCATTTTCTTTACCCCATAGACACACGCTAATGCTTCTTTTTCAATCATGCTGTAGGCTCTCTCAGCCTTAGACAGACTCCTGGATGCATAAGCAACCGGTTGCAGTTTCCCAAAATCATTAGCTTGTTGCAATACACACCCAACGCCATATGATGACGCATCACATGCTAGTACCAAACGCTTACATGGATCATACAACACGAGCAATTTGTTTGAGCATAACAATTTTCTCACTTTTACAAAGGCATTTTCTTGGCTTTTGCCCCAAACCTATTCACCCATTTTTCGTAGTAAGACATGTAGTGATTCTAGCAGTGTGCTGAGACCCGGTAAGAAGTTACCAAAGTAGTTCAAGAGTCCCAGAAACGACCGCAGCTCCATCACGTTCTGTGGCCTCGGTGTGTTCTCGATTGCCTCCATCTTCGCGTTGGTGGGCCTGATGCCATCTGCCGCGATCCTCCTTCCCAAGAACTCCACTTCAGGTGCCAGGAAAATGCACTTCGAGCATTTTAACCTGAGCCCCACGCTGCTGAGTTGACTAAGAACCTCCTCCAGGTTCTGCAGGTGCTCGACTGTGTTCCGAACTGTGACCAAGATGTCGTCCTGGAAGACCACGGTGTGCGGGACCGACTTCAGTAAACTTTCCATGTTTCTCTGGAATATCGCCGCCGCTGATCGGATTCCAAACGGGCATCTGTTATAAGCAAAAAGACCTTTGTGCGTGTTGATGCAGGTGAGGGCCTTCAATAATTCCTCCAGTTCCTGCATCATGTAGGCTGAAGTCAGATCCAACTTCGTGAACGTCTTTCCTCCTGCCAGCATTGCAAAAAGGTCATCGGCCATTGGTAGTGGGTATTGATCCTGCAGGGAGAAACGATTGATAGTTACTTTGTAATCGCCACAGATTCTGACGGTGCCGTCTCCCTTGAGGACCTGGACAATAGGACTGGCCCACTCGCTGAACTCGATCGGTGAAATGATGCCCTCTCTTTGCAGCCGGTCTAGCTCGATCTCTACCCTTTCTCTCATCATGTATGGTACTGCTCTCGCCTTGTGATGGATGGGTCGCGCCCCCGGAATTAGGTGGATCTGCACTTTTGCCCCTTGGAATTTCCCGATGCCTGGTTCAAACAGCAAAGGAAATTTATTTAAGACCTGGGCACACGAAGTGTCGTCAGTGGGCGATAGCGCTCGGACGTCGTCCCAGTTCCAGCGTATCTTTCCCAGCCAGCTCCTGCCAAGTAGCGTGGGACCATCACCCGGTACCACCCAGAGTGGTAGCTTGTGCACCGCCCCATCATAGGAGACCTTTACGGTAGCTCTGCCAATTACAGGAATCAGTTCTTTTGTGTAAGTTCTTAGTTTCGTGCGAACTGGAGTTAAGACTGGCCTTGAGGCCTTGTTGCACCACAACCTTTCGAAAGTCTTTTTGCCCATGATGGACTGGCTTGCATCCGTGTCCAGCTCCATTGACACCGGGAGTCTGTTTAGTTCAACATTCAGCATTATCGGTGGACAATTTGTGGTGAATGTGTGCACCCCATGTACCTCTGTCTCCTCGATCCAGGCTCTGGTTCTTCGTGATCCTCCGTGGATCTGTCCTCCTCTACAACATGGTGGTTTTCAGGTTTAACAAGCTTTGCAGCTCGCCTGCACATACATTGGAGGTGTCCCATTGTTCCACAGCCCTTGCAAACGTACCCTTTGAATCAGCATGAATGGAAACGATGATCACCCCCGCAGCACCAACAAGTTGTTAATGGCCTTGCATTCATCATCCTTGATGGTGGACTCTGAGTCATCTGCGGACGTGTAGCTGCAGGTATGTGTGACCTGCCCTGTACATTATGATTCAAAAACAACGTCACTTTGTTCAAAGTACTTGTAGCAGCACTTGTGTGCTGAGAGATTTGCTTCGTATTGTCACTGGTGGCAACGAACACCTGGGCTATCACTATGGCCTTAGTCAAGGTTGGGGTCTCTACAGTCAAAAGTTTGCGAAGTATGGTTTTGTGGCCAATGCCAAGTGTGAAAAAGTCTCTGAGCATGTGCTCCAAATATCCTTCAAATTCGCAATGTCCTGCAAGGCATCGTAATTCGGCGACATAACTAGCCACTTCCTGGCCTTCAGACCTTTTGTAGGTGTAGAACCGGTACCTCGCCATCAGAACGCTTTCCTTCAGGTTTAAATGCTCTCGGACCAGTGTGTACAAATCATCATACGATTTCTCCGTGGGTTTCGCTGGAGTGAGCAGATTCTTCATGAGGCCATATGTTGGTGCCCCACAGACGGTGAGGAGGATCGCCCTTCGTTTGGCAGCGCTCTTCCCCATCTAGCTCGTTGGCCACGAAGTATTGGTCGAGCCACTCCACAAAAGTTTCCCAATCATCTCCCTCTGAAAATTTCTCCAGGATGCCCACTGTTCTCTGCATCTTTGAGTGCGCTATTTGTATCTCGTCACCAGTTGTTTTGTATGGAGATAGAGTCGGACTGAACACTGTGAGCTCAAAGTAAAGTGTGACCTTAGTCTTTTATTGCAGGTCTCCAGAGTGCCTCTCCAACATGTGAAGCCTCCTTAAATATCTGTGCTCCCAAGGGATTATGGTATCCCTTGGGACTCCAGGGTATGAGCCCTCTGGTGGCTGTACAGAGTAAATACAAGTCCAGATCTATACCTACTATTCCTACTCTGACTAGCATGTGGCACTGGTTGCAATCCTGAGATTACTACCTTTGAGTTCCTACTTTTTAATTTAACTCCTAGCTCCCTAAATTCAGCTTGTAGGACCTCATCCCGTTTTTTACCTGTATCGTTGGTACCTATATGCACCACAACAGCTGGCTGTTCACCCTCCCGAATGCCCTGCAGCCGCTCCAAGACATCCTTGACTCTTGCACCAGGGAGGCAACATACCATCCTGCAGTCTCATTTGTGGCCGCAGAAACGCCTATCTATTCCCCTTCCAATAGAATCCCCTATCATTTTAGATCTCCCAATCTTTTTCCTGCCCTCCTGTGCAGCAGAGTCAAACAATAATGAGCCAGAGAACATTCGACAAGCTGGGATACTAAGACTGTGAGGCCTAAGCTGAGTCCAGTCAATGCCAAGTTGAGTATGTACACTAAAGATCTCATAATGGTGATTGGCAGTGCAGTAGTCAAGGTGTCGTATGATGGTGTGGTTCATGATTTAACTTTATGGATTGTTGCAGGCAATGGTCCAATTCTCTTCGGCAGGAATTGGCCAGAAAAAATAAAATGGAATTGGAACGATATCAAAGCGTTGTCATCGGAGGATGATACTCCATGTGCTCAAGTGCTGAGCAAGTTCCCCTTGCTGTTTGAACTAGGCATCAGCAAATTCACGGGAGCCAAGGTGCAGATCCATGTGCACTTGGATACAAGACCCATCCATCATAAACCTCGGGCGATACCGTACATGATGAGGGAGAAGGTTGAAATCAAACTGGACAGACTCCAGCATAAAGGGGTCATATCATCAGTCGAATTTAACGAATGGGCCAGCCCCATTGTTCCTGTGTTGAAGAATGATGGCACTGTCAGGATTTGTGGAGACTACAAGGTTACGATCAACCGAGTTTCGAAACAGGATCAATACCCATTAACGAAGGCTGATGACCTGTTTGCAATGCTAGCCGGGGGGAAATGGTTCACAAAACTGAATCTTTCATTGGCCTACATGACACAGGAGCTGGTCGATGCGTCGAAGAAACTTACGTACATCAACACTCATAAAGGACTGTTTATCTCCAACAAGTGTCCTTTCGGAATTCGCTCGACTGCAGCCATATTTCAGAGGAACATGGAAAGTCTATTAAAGTCCGTCCCGAGAACAGTCGTGTTCCAAGATGACATCCTGGTCACAGGTCGTGACACCGCCGAACATCTGAACAACTTGGAAGAGGTTCTATGTCGTCTGGACAAAGTGGGACTCAGACTGAAATGCTTGAAGTGCGTCTTTTTTGACACTGGAAGTCGAATTCCTGAGGAGGAAAATTGCTGCTGACAGCATCAGGCCTACGGACTCGAAAACCAAGTCCATCAAAAATGCACCCAAGTCTTAGAATGTGACAGAGCTGCGTTCGTTCCTTGGGCTACTCAACTACTTCGATAATTCCTTACCTAGATTGAGCACATTATTAGAGCCACTGCACATGCTGCTAAGAAAAGGCGGCAACTGGGTTTGGGGTGCGTCTCAAGATAGAGCTTTTCAGAAAGCTACTAATCTGCTTTGCTCTAACAAGCTGCTGGTACATTATGATCTGTGTAAGCGTCTAGTATTGGCCTGTGATGCTTCGTCATAGGGAGTTGGTTGCGTGCTCCAACAAGCTAACGAGTCGGGTAAACTACAAACTGTTGTGTATGCTTCGAAAAGTTTGTCAAAGGCGGAAAGAGCTTACAGCATGGTAGAAAAAGAAGCATTAGCCTGTGTGTATGGGGTTAAAAAGATGCATCAGTACCTGTTTGGTCTTCATTTGAACTGGAAACAGATCACAAGCCACTCATTTAATTGTTTTCGGAAAACAAAAATATCAATACCAATGCATTGTCCCGCATCCAGAGGTGGGCGCTGTCATTATCTGCCTATGATTATGTCATTCGCCATAGACCTGGCACCGAGAATTGTGCCGATGCACTGAGCCGTCTGCCGTTGCCCACACCGGAGGTGGAGACGCCACAACCTGCAGACCTACTGTTAGTCATGGACGCTTTTGAAAGTGAAGGAACCCCTGTCACGGCTCAACAAGTTAAGACCTGGACCAGCCAGGACCTGATATTATCGGTTGTGAAACATTCTGTCCTTAGTGGTGATTGGTCTGCCATACCCAAGCAAATGGATGATGAGACCAAACCTTACATCCGTCGCAAAGACAAACTATCCATTCAGTCAGATTGTTTACTGTGGGGTAATCGTGTTGTTATGCCTAAGAAAGGCAGAAAGAAATTTGTACATGACCTACATAGCACTCATCCCGGTATTGTCATGATGAAAGCCATTGCCAGGTCTCATGTATGGTGGCCTGGAATTAACTCTGATCTGGAATCATGTGTGCATCAGTGCAACACTTGCATGCAGCTAAGTAAAGCACCAGTGGAATCGCCGCTGAGTCTGTGGACGTGGCTATCTAAACCATGGTCCAGGATCCACATCGACTTTGCAGGTCCCTTCCTGGGAAAGATGTTTTTAGTTGTGGTGGATGCTTATTCCAAATGGATAGACCGTATAATCATGTCATCCAGCACATCCACAGCTACCATTAAGAGCCTTCATGTCATGTTTGCCACTCATGGTCTGCCCGACATTGTTGTAAGCGACAACGGATCTTGCTTCACCAGAATAGAATTTCAAGAGTTCATGAAACTCAATGATATCAAACATGTGAGGTCAGCACCATTCAAACCCGCATCTAATGGTCAAGCAGAGCGTGCTGTCCAAACCATCAAGCAGAGTATGAAACATGTAACTCAAGGTTCACGGCACACTCGCTTGTCACGCATATTGCTTAATTATAGGACAAGACCCCACACGCTTACCGGGGTCCCCCCTGCTGAACTATTGATGAAGAGAGGTCTCAAGACCAGGCTCTCTCTTGTACACACTGACTTGAACGATCATGTTGAATACAGACGTCAAAGTCAGCAGTGATATCATGATTGCGTTGCCGTGTCACGCGACATTTCTATCAATGATCCTGTGTATGTACTAAATTATGGTCAAGGTCCCAAGTAGATCGCCGGTACTGTTATGGCCAAGGAGGATAACAGAGTGTTTATCGTCAAGCTCAAGAATAGGCAAACATGCAGGAAACATGTCGATCAGATAAAGCTGCGGCACACGGATGAACCGGAACAGTCTGAGGAAGACAATATCAGTGACCAACCAACCTACCCTCAGTCATCAGAGGACTCTGCTGTCATCAATGAATCTGGACTTTCAATCCCTGACATGGTCATTGCCACTCCCATCAGATCGGCTACCCAGCCCCCAGTCATAACAGACTCAGAACGCTCACCCATGGCTGGAGTTGAACTGAGACGATCAACTCGGGAACGGAAACCCCCGGACCACCTCAATTTGTAAAAAGACTGTTACTAATATCTTAAAGGGGGATATTGTCATGTATGTATGCTTGGGGTTGCTAGCCACCAGGTAGCGCGACTGTCTAAGGTTATTGGGCTGTACGCACGTTTGTACCTGTGTTAGTTTATAGTTTTCAGTCTATCGAGTTATTACATACATAACACTCAGCATTGTAATAATTATGGTTGTTACATTGATTGTTGTGCTAAGTTTAAAGCCTCAGTTTTAAATCAGATGGGGGTAGTGAGGTGGCAGCAAATACCCCATGATGTCATGAGCTTGAGGCCTGGGCAATTTTAACTCCCAGGCCTCATTGATAGACTGCCAAAAATTGAGCAGCCTGCTCCCACATGCCAGACACAATTTCCAGCGGGCCTCCCAAGGCATGCTTAAAACAGGGAAGCACTTCTGCTTTATACTTATTTCTGGTTTAGTTTGAGACCTTCAATGAAACACTTCACATACCTTAGTTGCTCTGAGGTCAGGCTTTATTTTCAATTGTAGATTCCATAGTAATATAACCGTATACTAAATGAGTACAACATATTCATTATACAAGGGATTCTATAAAGGAATACTTATTGTAAAATCCATATATTATAGTTGTACAGGAAAGTTCTTCACCTAGCAATCTGTGCCCACAAACTGAATGGATTGATAGTTACCAAATTTGGATGGTTGAGAAGATGTCTTGACTGTAGCTGTCAGCTTTCAGCTTTCTTATCATGTGGGGTGCAGACTCTCAACTAGGTTACAAACTGTCCCTCTATTTAAGACCTGAAAAGTGCAGCCTATGTGGCTCTTGTTACATTTGTCAGTTCCTTCCACTGCTACCACCTAGAAGGACAAAGGCAGCAGGCACATGGGAACACCACCACCTCCACGTTCCCCTCTGTTATGTCTGTAAACTTTATAATAGTGCAAGACTTGCCACCAGGGGGAGCACCTGTTGGAGACCCAACGGTCATCTGTACACCTTGTTCAAGTAAGTATGAAAGGTTGTCTGCCATGCTGATTCTGCACTCTGGAGTTAGATTAATGAGACCAAGGTCACATCAGTTTGAGCTTACAGCACACAGTCTTGTGGAGTTATTCTGAACATAACAGTTGGCGACAAGTAACAGATCACGAACTTTCACACGGTTATGGCTGCCGTTGGTATTCTTGAAAACTTTGTTGTGGGTGATGATTAGGAAGCCTTTATTGAGCGTCTTGACCAGTACTTCATGGCCAACGAGCTGGATACGGACAGTAACACGGCGATTCTCCTCACCGTTTGTGGATCCACGATATATGGCCTCATCAAAAATCTGCTAACACTGACAAAACCAATGGACAAGACATATGCAGAGTTGTGTACACTGGTTCAGGAACACCTCAAGCCAAAGGAGAGCATCTTAATGGCCAGGTTCCACTTTTATACGCACCGTCGCTCCAAGGGCCAGGACGTGGCGAGCTATGTCGCCAACCTAAGATGTCTTGCGGGACCGTGCTAATTTGCCGGATTTTGGGGGGAAATGTTGCGGGACTTTTCCATGCTTGGAATCGGCTACGAGGTCTTCTTCGCAAATTGCTATCCGCTGAATCCCGAGATTTGAGCAAGGCCATCACGATAGCCCAGGCTTTCATGTCCACAAACGATAACACTAAGCAGATATCTTTAGAACACCGAAGCTCACCGGCAAGTACTGTGCATAAAATAACACCTTCAGCAGGCAGAACTGTACATGGCAGGGCCTACATGCCTGCAGAGGCCAGACCTAGGATGACTCAGAGTCCACTGTGGGGCGTGAATGCAAATCCATTAACACCATGTCGACGCTGCGGGAGTAATCATAGAGCCCATTAATGTCGATTCAAGCACTACGTGTGCAAGGGCTGCGGAACAATGGGGCACCTCCAGCGAATGTGCAAACGTGCTGCGACTCACCACATGGCAGAGTCGGCAGAAGATGACCAATCCGGCGCTGATCACGCTGAACGAGCAAGAGAGGCACATCAACCTGAGGCTGAAGAGGAAGTATATGGGGTACACCCCTTCACCACCAAAAGCCCTCGTAAATGTTGAAAGTCAAATTAAACAGCATTCCAGTTTCCATGGAATTGGACAAGGGAGTGAATCAGTCAATTATGAGCCAGAAGGCTTTTGAGAAACTGTGGGACAACAAGGCACAAAGGCCAAAACTAAGCCTGATTCATACAAAGCTGCGCACTTACACCAAAGAGCTCATACCAGTCATTGGCAGTGCAGCAGTGAAGGTAGCGTACGATGCAGCTGTGCATGATTTATCACAATGGATTGTACCAGGTGATGGCCCAACGCTGTTCGGCAGAAGCTGGCTAGAAAAGATCCGATGGAACTGGGATGACATAAAAGCACTGTCTTCGGTGGATGACGCCTCGTGCGCTCAAGTGCTAAACAAATTTCCATCGCTACTTCAGCCAGGCATCGGCAACTTCACAAATGCCAAAGTGCAGATCCATCTAGTCCCTGATGCATGGCCCATTCATCACAAATCCCGAGTGGTTCCATATATGATGCGGGAGAAAGTCGAGATCGAACTGGACAGACTTCAATGAGAGGGAATTATATCGCTAGTCGAGTTCAACGAGTGGGCCAGTCCAATTGTTCCGGTATTGAAAAGTGACGGCACAGTCAAAATCTGCGGAGACTACAAAGTAACGATCAACCGAGTCTCGTTACAGGACCAGTGCCTACTATCCAAAGCGGAGGACCTGTTCGCAACATTAGCAGGGGGAATTCATTCACCAAGCTGGATCTAACCTCTGCTTACATGACACAGGAGCTGGCTGAATCTTTGAAAATATTGATGTACATCAACACGCACAAAGGACTGTTCACATATCACAGATGCTCTTTTGGGATTCGCTCAGCTGCTGCCATCTTCCAGAGGAACATGGGGAGTCTGCTGAAGACGACATCCTGATCACTGGTCGTGACACCAATGAACACTTGCACAACCTGGAAGAGGTTCTAAAACGACTGGACAGAGTGGGACTCAGGCTGAAATGCTCCAAGTGTATTTTTCTGGCGCCAGAGTTCGAATTTTGGGGGAGAAATATTGCGGCCGACAGTGTCAGATCCACGGACTCTGAGACGGAGGCCATCAAGAATGCACCCAGACCACAGAATGTGACGGAGCTGCGTTCGTTCCTGAGACTCTTCAACTATTTTGGTAACTTTCTACCCGGGTTGAGCACTTTGCTGGAACCTTTGCATTTATTGCTACGTAAGGGTGATGACTGTGTTTGGGGTAAATCTCAAGAGACAGCCTTTGAGAAGGCCAGAAACCTGCTATGTTCTAACAAGTTACTTGTATTATATGACCTGTGTAAACGTTTAGTACTAGCTTGTGACGCATCTTCGTACAGGGTCGGTTGTGTGTTACAGCAAGCCAATGTGTCAGGCAAGCTGCAACCGGTTGCACATGCATTCAGAAGTTTACCTAAGGCTGAAAGAGCCTACAGTATGGTTGAGAAAGAAGCATTAGCATGCGTATACAGGGTTAAGAAAATGCACCAATACCTATTTGGACTCCGGTTCGAGCGCGAAACTGACCCCAAACCACTCACTTCGCTTTTTTCAGAAAGCAAAGATATTAACACCAATGTTTCGTCCCGCATCCAAAGATGGGCACTAACATTATCTGCATATGACTATGTAATCCGCCACAGACCAGGCACTGAGAACTGTGCTGATGCCCTCAGTCGATTACCATTGCCCACCACCGGGGTGGAAATGGCGCAACCAGCAGAGTTGCTTCTGGCAATGGATGCTTTTGAGAGCGAGGGATCACCCGTCACAGCTCGCCAGATCAGGACCTGGACTAGCCAGGACCCTGTGCTATCACTAGTAAAAAAACTGCATCCTTTTTGGGAACTGGTCGGCTGTTCCCGGGGAAATGCAAGATGAAATGAATCCCTTTTACTGATGCAAGGATGAAATGTCCATCCAATCGGATTGTCTCCTATGGGGGAATCACGTAGTTTTGCCAAAAAAAGGCAGGGAAACGTTTATACGCAACCTACACAGTACCTACCCAGGCATAGTCATGATGAAGGCTATCTCCAGGTCGCACGTTTGGTGGCCCGGCATTGACTCGGAATTGGAGTCGTGCGTATACCAATGTAACACTTGCTCACAGTTGAACAATGCACCAAGGGAGGCCCCACTGAGTCTGTGGTCATGGCCCTCCAAACCGTGGTCCAGAGTCCACATAGATTTCGCTGGGCCCTTTCTAGGAAAGATGTTCCTAGTAGCAGTGGACGCTTACTCTATATGGATTGAATGTGTAATAATGTCATCATGTACGTCCACTGCCACCATTGAAAGCCTCTGGGCCATGTTCGCCACCCATGGTTTGCCCGACGTCCTTGTTAGTGACAATGGACCATGTTTCACCAGCTCGGAATTCAACGAGTTCATGACCTGCAATGGCATCAAACATATCAGGTCTGTCCCGTTTAAGCCCGCATCCAACGGTCAAGCGGAACGGGCAGTCCAAACTATCAAGCAGAGCTTGAAATGCATGACGGACGGTTCCCTGCAGACCCGGTTATTTCGGGTCCTGCTCAGCTACCGGACGCAACCTCACTCGCTTACCAGGGTTCCCCCAGCAGAATTGCTAATGAAGAGAGCACTCAAAACCAGGCTCTCCTTAGTCCACCCAGATCTCAATGATCATGTAGAACCCGGCGTCACCGGCATAACATGTACCACGATCGCGCGGCTGTATCGCGTGACATTGAGGTTAATGGCCTTGTATTTGTTCTTAACTACAGTCATGGTCCCAAATGGGTTGCTGGCACTGTTTTAGCCAAGGAGGGGAATAGAGTGTTTGTTGTCAAACTTCTGAATGGACAAACGTGCAGAAAGCACTTGGATCAGACCAAACTGCGATTCACTGAAAACCAAGAACAGTTTGAAGAGGACATTACCATCAATGATCCACCCACACACACCCAACCAGCAATCGACCTCGCTGTCAACCACGAGGATGAACCCACCATGCCCGACAGTCCAATCAGACCAGCCGCGCTGCAGTGCAGCAATGATCCGACCGACTCACCCATGCCAGGACTTCAACTCAGGCGATCAACCGGGAACGAAGAGCCCCTGATCACCTCAACTTGTAAATAACTTTTACCTAAGACTTGGGGGCGGGGGGTGGGGGCGCGGGGGAGTGATGTTATGTATGTCAACTTTATAATAGTGTAAGACTTGCCCCCAGGGGGAGCACCCGTTGGAGACCCAAGGGTCACCTGCACACCTCGTGCAAGCAGGTATAAAAGGTTGTCTGCCATGCTGATTCTGCACTCTGGAGACTAAGGTCACATCAGTTTGAGCCTACAGCACACAGTCTTGTGAAGTTATTCTGAACATAATACCCTCCAAGTCACACGCCATCCTGACTTGGAAGTATATCACTGCTCCTCCATCATCACTGGATCAAAATCCTGGAACTCCCTCCCTAACAGCACTGTGGGAGTACCTTCACCACATGGACTGCAGCAGCTCAAGAAGGCGGCTGACCACCATCTTCTAAAGGGCAATTATGGATGGGCAATGAATGCTGGCCTGGCCAATGATGCCCACACCCGATGAACAAATAAAATAAGTTATGCTGACGGTCAGTTATACAACAAAACCAAAAAGGATGAAGCTAATTAACTAACAAAGGCCTCCATCAAACTGCAAGGAATATCACTTCCTTATCACCCAACTACAAAAAGGTAATTAAACTGCTAGTACTATGAAGTCAGCTACAATTCAAGAATTTCTGGACTCGTCAGATAGATCGTGACTGTGTGATAGTGTAATATGGGTAACAGTGAGTTGGCAGCCCATTTTACATCTCTCCCGATTTTTAATTCCATTGTGGTTAATGAAAATAAAAATCAGGGGAGATATAAAACCAGCTGCCAACTCACTATCACCCGTTTTACACTATCAAACAAAGATCTACCTCATATTATTTAAAATTCAGAATCTACTAGCCTCTATATTAAACATGTAGGTATATAAAATAAAACAAGCCTGTCTTATGATTGCACTTTTATTCTAAATCTATCTTGCTTTTATGACAAGATTTTCATTCTAAATCTGATCTTTTAACAACCTCTTAAAGCAAAATTGCATTCTCTGCTTTCACTTTCACGTGACAGCAGTGGAGAATATTGTAGCAGCACAGATGAGTCATAGAGCTGTTCGCCTGTTTAATCATTCATTCCTGGAGGTCCAGGTGGAAGAAGTCAGTACAAGGAGGGAGGTACTTATCACCAACAGCTGCACCAGTATCGCCAACAGTAGGCGTGCACAGAGGTAGCTGACAAGACCAGTGCCCCCAGCAGCCCCCCAGGACCTGGCTTCAGTGTAGGAAGAGGTTCAATAACGTCACGAGCATTAAAGGGGAGTACAGTTTTTCACTAAGGTTTCCAACCCTCCCAGATTCCCCAGGAGTCTCCCAAAATGGGGCATGGATCTCCCGAGTGCTGCCGCCCACCACCTGGGGAACTTTGTGCTTTAAACTTCCAGCCGCAGCACAAACCCACTCTGCTCAATGATGTCATTGGCTGCCGATTGGACAAGCCTCTAACTCATGATGTCACCCACTCCCCTACCATGGGCAATCTGGGAGGGTTAGCAATCCAAGTGAAAAGCTGAACAATTGAGAATCATAGCAGGGCGTGGAAATTGAGAGGGCGGTGAGGGAAAGAGAGGTGAGGGAAAGACTCTGAAGGGGAGAGAATCATATAAACATAGAAATCTACAGCGCAGAAGCAGGCCAGTTCGGCCCATCGTGTCCACGCCGGCCGACAAAGTGCCACATGGCCCTTGGTCAGCAGTTCTAAAGGTTGCATATAAACCTTTGAACAATGACGGAAAGGCAAAGAGCACCCTGCCCAACCAATCCGCCTCACACAAATGCGACACCCCTTATACTGAAACATTCTACACTCCACCCCAACCAGAGCCATGTGATCTCCTGGGAGAGGCAAAAACTATATAAAAACCCAGGCCAATTTTGGGGGAAAAATATTTGAGAAAATTCCTCTCCGACCCATCCAGGCGATCGAAACTAGTCCAGGAGATCATCCTAGCTATATTTGATTCCGTGCAGTACTTACCATTATATCTGCGCCGTCCAACAAAAGGTCATCCAGTCTAATCCCAATTACCAGCTCTGGATCCATAACCCTGCAGGTTACAGCACTTTAAGTGCCCATCTAACCATCTCTTAAAAGTGGTGAGGGTTTCTGCATGCACCACTCTTCCAGGCAGCAAGTTCCAGATCACCACTACCCTCAGCGTAAAGAAGCCCCCCCTCAAATCCCCTCCAAACCTTCCACCAACCACCTTAAAACTATGCCCCCTCGTAATAGACCCTTCCAGCAATAGAAATAGGCCCTTACTATCCACTATGTCCAGGCCCTTCAATATTTTGTACACCTCAATGAGGTCTCCTCTCAACCTCCTCTGTTCCAATGAGAACAAACACAGCCTATCCAATCTGTCCTCATAACTAAGATTCTCCATTCCAGGCAGCATCCTAGTAAATCTCCTCTGCACCCTCTCTAGTGTAATCACGTCCTTCCTATAATACGGCTACCAGAACTGCACGCAATACTCCAACTGTGGCCTAACCAAAGTATCATACGATTTAAGCATAACCTCCCTACTCTTATATTCTGTGCCTCGGCCAATAAAGGCAAACATTCCATATGCCTTCTTAACCACCTTATCCAGCTGGCCTGCTACTTTCAGGGATCTGTGGACAAGCACTCCAAGGTCCCTTTGCTCACCTACACTATTAAGTGGCCTACCACTTAATGTGTACACTCTTTCCTTATTAGCCTTCCCAAAGTGCATCACCTCACACGTCTCTGAATTAAATTCCATTTGCCACTGCTCTGCCCACCTGACCAGTAGATTGATATCCTCCTGCAGCCCATGACTTTCCTCTTCATTATCAACCACACAGCCAATTTTAGTGTCGTCTGCAAACTTCTTAATCATACTCCCTATATTCAAATCTAAATTGTGTATACCACAAAAAGCAAGGGATCCAGCACTGAGCCCTGTGGAACCCCATTGGAACCATCCTTCCAGTCACAAAAACATCCATCAATCATTACTCTTTGCTTCCTACCTCCAAGCCAATTTTGGATCCAACTTGCCACTTTGTCCTGGATCCCATGGGCTTTAACCTTCATGACCAGTCTACCATGTGGAGCCTTCTAAAAAGCCTTGCTAAAGTCCATACATACTACATCGTACGCACTACCCTCATCGACCCTCTTGGTTACCTCCTCAAAAAATTCAATCAGGTTAGTCAAACACGATCTTCCTTTAACAAATCCTTGCTGACTGTCCCTAACTAATCCTTGCCTTTCCACATGCAGATTTATCCTATCTTTCAGGATTTTTCCCAATAATTTTCCCACCATTGAGGTTAGGCTGACAGGCCTGTAATTACTCAGCCTATCCCTTTCTCCCTTCTTAAACAAGGGTACTACATTAGCAGTCCTCCAATCCTCCGGCACCATGCCCAGATCCAAAGAGGATCAACAGTCTGGGATGCATTTCATCCGGGCTTGGGGATTATCTACTTTCAGAGGTGCTAAACCCCTTAATACTTCTTCTCTCACTATATTTATTTCATCCAGAATATCATACTCCTCTTCGATAGCAGTATTTGCATTGCCCCTTTCCTTTGTGAAAACAGATGCAAAGTATTCGTTAAGAACCTTATCAACATCTTCCACCTCCACACAAAGATTACCCTCATCGGAGGGAGAGGAGAAAATCTGGGGAGAATTGGAGGGGGGGGGGAGAATTGGGGGGAGAGAGAATTGTGGGGGGGGAAGGGGGAAGAGAGCATGAATACACATGCTATTACTCAACATATCATGTTTTTCTCTGTGCCACATACATTTATCTACCAAGATGTCAGTTAAGTAATTAGTTATGAGTACTTTGGGACATGGCATATGGTAAGTGCAGCATGCTTGAGAGGAACAGATGACTTTGGACCTATGATTCCAAATCTTTCCACCACTGGAGGTTTCCTTACTTTGTGCCTGGATCTGTTGTGGACTACTTCATAGAGATTCATTGTCATGATTAGTGATTAGAAAAAGATTAGTGAAGACAAACGTAGGTCCCTTGCAGTCAGATTCAGGTGAATTTATAATGGGGAACAAAGAAATGGCGGACCTGTTAAACAAATACTTTGGTTCTGTCTTCACGAAGGAAGACACAAATAAGCTTCCGGAAATACAAGGGACCGAGGGTCAAGTGAGGAGGAACTGAAGGAAATCCTTATTAGGCGGGAAATTGTGTTAGGGAAATTCATGGGATTGAAGGCCGATAAATCTCCGGGGCCTGATAGTCTGCATCCCAGAGTACTTAAGGAAGTGGCCATAGAAATAGTGGATCATTGGTGATCATTTTCCAACAGTCTATCGACTCTGGATCAATTCCTATGGACTGGAGGGCAGCTAATGTAACACCACTTTTAAGAAAGGAGGAAGAGAGAAAACGGGTAATTATAGACCGGTGAGCCTGACATCAGTAGTGGGGAAAATGTTGGCATCAATTATTAAAGATGAAATAGCAGCGCATTTGGAAAGCAGTGACAGGATCGGTCCAAGTCAGCATGAATTTATGAAAGGGAAATCATGCTTGACAAATCTTCTGGAATTTTTTGAGGATGTAACTGGTAGAGTGGTCAAGGGAGAACCAGTGGATGTGGTGTATTTGGACTTTCAAAAGGCTTTTGACAAAGTTCCACACAAGAGATTAATGTGCAAAATTAAAGCACATGGTATTGGGGGTAATGTACTGACGTGGATAGAGAACTGGTTGGCAGACAGGAAGCAGAGATTCGGGATAAACGGGTCTTTTTCAGAATGGCAGACAGTGACTAGTGGGGTGCCGCAGGGCTCAGTGCTGGGACCCCAGCTATTTACAGTATTCATTAATGATTTAGATAAAGGAATTGAGTGTAATATCTCCAAGTTTGCAGATGACACTAAGCTGGGTGGTGGTGTGAGCTGTGAGGAGGATGTTAAGAGGCTGCAGGGTGACTTGGACAGGTTAAGTGAGTGGCCAAACGCATGGCAGATGCAGTATAATGTGGATAAATGTGAGGTTATCCATTTTGATGGCAAAAACATGAAGGCAGAATATTATCTGAATGGTGGCAGATTAGGAAAAGGGGAGGTGCAATAAGTCATGGTACATCAGTCATTGAAAGTTGGCATGCAGGTGCAGCAGGCGGTCAAGAAGGCAAATGGTATGTTGGCCTTCATAGCTAGGGAATTTGAGTATAGGAGCAGGGAGGTCTTACTGCAGTTGTTCAGGACCTTAGTGAGGCCTCACTTGGAATATTGTGTTCAGTTTTGGTCTCCTAATCTGAGGAGTTCTTGCTATTGAGTGAGTGCAGCGAAGGTTCACCAGACTGATTCCCGGGATGGCAGGACTGACATATGAGGAGAGACTGGATTGACTGGGCCTGTATTCACTGGAGTTCAGAAGGATGAGAGGGGATCTCATAGAAACATATAAAATTCTGACGGGACTGGACAGGTTGGATGCAGGAAGAATGTTCCCGATGTTGGGGAAGTCCAGAACCAGGGGACATAGTCTGAGGATAAGGGGTAAGCCATTTAGGACTGAGATGAGGAGAAACTTCTTCACTCAGAGAGTTGTTAACCTGTGGAATTCCCTACCACAGAGAGTTGTTGATGCCAGTTCATTGGATATATTCAAGAGGGAGTTAGATATGGCCCTTATGGCTAAAGGGATCAAGGGGTATGGAGAGAAAGCAGGAAAGGGGTACTGAGGTGAATGATCAGCCATAATCTTATTGAATGGTGGTGCAGGCTCGAAGGACCGAATGGCCTACTCCTGCACCTATTTTCTATGTTTCTATGTTTCTATGATTAGTCAACAACACAATTATTGTATCATGTGATTACCAGGATAGTAGAAAATGAGCTGAATTGACCTTGGTCTTTTCTCATCTCGCAATTTCTATGTTACTAACTAACCTACTCTGTAGCCCCTGACAATACTGCTTCCTGCAAGAGAGCATTTAGGTAACCTCACGCCCTATACTATGTGACAATATTTCATAAAGATCTTTTTTATTCAACATGGTATGGTTAAAACAATAATTGAATCAAAGCACAAAATTCCATCATCTTTCAATAAACTAAAGAAAAGTTGTCTGCACATCAAATACAATAGGATACAGATTTCTGTCCAAGCTTCCCACATAGAGAGATCTCAAATCCAACCAGGAGAGAGATACCATTGGAGGTGTGATGGAGGAATATTTTAGCCTGAAGTTAGCTATTTGCTGTTGTGCACATTCTGTGTACATTCTAGTGGCCACTTACAGAGCAGCATTACCAGGCCAGGTTTCTTGCCCAACATTTTGGGTGGGGAACGGTGATATATGACACAGGAACAGCCTAAAGTGAAAATCCACATAGAAAAGAATGCACACAGAAAATGTTGATATATTGTACAAGAGCAACATAAGGTATGAATGTGTAGGGGTTAAAAGGAGGCTTCTCTCCTTCAAGGTGGACTAACTGATATAGTTAATCGACATCTCGCCCTTCCTCCACTGTATAACGACCACGGAAGTGAACACACGAAATCCCAGGTTCAACCGGCTTTTATTACGGCTTTTATTGCAAGGGAAGGTTCAGTCATGGAACCTTCAAAATACAAGAGTTTTCAAGCATAACTTATACAGGTTTTGGAGAGGAGCTATCCTCCTACAAAATCATCGATAGGTGTATTGTTATCAGAGAAGTTACATTGATTTGTCGACTCTTATCCAACGGGCTCTGAGTGGTACATGCAACTGTCCATCTCTCATCATTGTTTTGTTCCATTTTGCTCTCTACCCCAGTCTATCCGACGCCTAGTGTGGTTTGTACTGGCTTCTTTGGGCCCAAGTTTCGGCATCAGGTTAAAACGGCGCACCTCCGAGACTTACGTGACGTGTCTGGGCTCGAAGGTGCGCCGGAATATTTTGCTGCAATTCTCCGGTCCTCCTGGACCGTGGCGTGGCGTGGCGCAGCGCAGTCTTCCTGGGGCGGAGCAAGCTGCAGGTGGGCGGGGCTAAGCCACTGCATGTCTGAAGACTGCCGGCTTCGTTGCGCGTGCGCGTTGCAACGTGCGCGCCTGCGCAATGGCTCAGCAGGGCGTTTTTCCCCAGTCTGTTTCAGAATGGTGTGGGTACCGGGGAGGGACGGAGGAGCGTAGAAAGAGAGCACTGGGGAGGTGATCGATGAGAGGGAAACATGGGGAAGTGATCGGTGGGGGAGAAACATGGGAAGGGCTGGAGAAGCGAGGCAAGGGATGGAGGAGCGAGGCAAGGGATGGAGGAGCGAGGCAAGGGATGGAGGAGCGTGGCAAGGGATGGAGGAGCGAGGCAAGGGCTGGAGGAGCGAGGCAAGAGATGGAGGAGGGAGGCAAGGGATGGAGGAGCGTGGCAAGGGATGGAGGAGCGAGGCAAGGGATGGAGGAGCGAGGCAAGAGATGGAGGAGGGAGGCAAGGGATGGAGGAGCATGGCAAGGGATGGAGGAGCGAGGCAAGGGATGGAGGAGCGAGGCAATGGATGGAGGAGGGAGGCAAGAGATGGAGGAGGGAGGCAAGGGATGGAGGAGCGTGGCAAGGGATGGAGGAGGGAGGCAAGGGATGGAGGAGCGAGGCAAGAGATGGAGGAGGGAGGCAAGGGATGGAGGAGCGTGGCAAGGGATGGAGGAGGGAGGCAAGGGATGGAGGAGCATGGCAAGGGATGGAGGAGCGTGGCAAGGGATGGAGGAGGGAGGCAATGGATGGAGGAGCAAGGCAAGAGATGGAGGAGGGAGGCAAGGGATGGAGGAGCGTGGCAAGGGATGGAGGAGGGAGGCAAGGGATGGAGGAGCGAGGCAATGGATGGAGGAGCGAGGCAAGGGATGGAGGAGCGTGGCAAGGGATGGAGGAGCGAGGCAAGGGATGGAGGAGCGAGGCAAGGGATGGAGGAGGGAGGCAAGGGATGGAGGAACATGGCAAGGGATGGAGGAGCGAGGCAAGGGATGGAGGAGCGAGGCAAGGGATGGAGGAGTGTGGGTTGGGGGGCACTCAAAATGATCGAAGGGCCGGAGGAGAGAGCAGGGGTGCCTCCGTCCAGCCTCCCCCCCCCGCGGTCAGCCCCTCACACCCCCCTCCCCACGTTCCGCCCCACAGCCCCCCCCGCGTTCAGCCATTCCACCCCGCCACACCCCCCTCCACACACCGCCCCCCCCACACACCCACCCCACACACCCCCACCACACCCTCCCCATCTCACACCATTCCCGCCACCACACCCCCATCCCCCCCACACACCCCCCCAACACACCCCCACCCCCCCACACACACCCCACTCCCCCCAACACCCCCCCACACACCGCCCCCCCACACACCCCCACCCCCCCACACACCCCCCACTCCCCCCAACACCCCCCCCACACACCCCCCACACCCCCCCCCACACACCCCCACACTCTCACCACCATCCCCACACCACCCCCCCAACCCACACCACCCCACACCATCCCCCCCCCACATGCACCCTATCCCCCCCCGCCAATGCCCCCACACACCCCCCACCCCTCACTGTCAAATACAGAGAGAGAGAGACACTGACAGAAACACTTTCCCTTCACATAAAGATAGGACTTCTATTTTTTTATTTTTTATTGATTGGTTGCTTATTACTTTGGTCTTGGAGCTTTCGGTGCAGGGTTCCTTCTATTTTTTATTAATTAATTGCTTATTACTTTTTGTGCTTCGTAAATGTACTGCTTTGTTTTGTGCTTACTGCTTTAAATGTATTTTGCTTCTTTAATGTTGTTATGAAGGTGTTTATGGAAAATCCTCTAACTTCCCTCCCCCCCTGTTGTGATGTTGATGTGTCCTTTGTGTTTAATGCTTCCCACCCCCCCCCCACCGCGCCCCCCCCCCCCACCCCCCCGTCTCTGGCTGTGCCTGCACTAAACTTAACTCTAGGTAAGGTTTTTCAGAACTTACAAAAGTGGATACTTACTCCATCCTAAGTTAGTTTGTAGTAAGTTTTCACTGCCGAAACTTGCAAAACAGGCCTGAATGGCTGGACACACCCACTTTTGAAAAAAAAATACCTTACCTAAAGCCAACCTAAACTAACTCACTAGAACTGGAGCAAACTATTATCCGAGAATTGCAATTTCTAACATATTCCAAACTAAACTAGTTGCTCCAAAAAACTAGGGGCAACTCCACCCGAAACTTGGGCCTATCTCTTGCTCAGGGACTTCTGATCAACAACTGCTAATTTTGCTGTTTAAGTATTACAAAGGTTATGGATTTAGTTTAATGCGTTATACATTTGTGCTATACCTACATTTGCAAGTGTTACATACATAGGCAATTATACAGATCCTCTTAATACTGATAAGTTCACTACGTTCAGCGTAATTCTGACCACCTATTTGCAACTCTTACAATTTATCCCTTATAATTCCCCTCTAATGGCCCTTGGCTATATGACCAAGATAGGCCATTTCCCAATTAATCCCTCACGGGTGAGCTTCCAGGGTTGTCCTTTCGCTTGGGTAGCGCTACTTCCAGAGCTGCAGGATCTACCTGTTGGCTTTCCCATCAAGGTTATACTAAGTAAGTCCTTTCTGCCCGACTGTCCGATTACCCTTTATTCAATGTTTTAACTATAGTCCTGGCTAGGGCCTGCCTCTTATGTCATTTACATCTTTTTACAGGATAATACTAGCAAGATAAGTTCCCTTGCATTACAACCAGTACATTTAGTCCAGCATAGTTCGTGTATAAGTCCTTTTTAGCCAACATTTTCTCAGTGTTTGAATTATGCCCCGCCTGGGGTATCTCTGTTTCTTCTATTTTTCCTCCACTTGGGGTCTTCTCTATTCTGCCGAATTTCTGCCCCGCCTGGGGTATCCTCTATGTCGTCGAATGGTGTCCAATTCAGTCGAGATTGTTCCTCTTTCAGTTCAAGTATCAGTTTTCCTTGTGGCCCGATGGCCTTCGCATAACCTCCTCAGGTAATGTCTGTTGTGTATGGAGAAAGAGTCAGACTGAACCCTGTGAGCTCAAAGTAAAGTGTGACCTTAGTTTTTTATTGCAGGTCTCCAGAGTGCCTCTCCAGCCTGTGAGGCCTCCTTAAATACCTGTGCTCCCAAGGGATTATGGATCCCTTGGGATTCCAGGGGATGAGCCTTCTGGTGGCTGTACAGAGTAAATACAAGTTCACTTATACAACAATGTCCATCATTGTCCCATCGATCTTTCCTCCTTTAGTTCAGGGGTTATAATAACCCCGTTTATATCTGTCTCGTCAAGCGGAGTAAATCAGAAGTCAATATCTATAATGCTGCATGAGGTGTTCCTTTCTTTATTTCAGTTGCCGTGATGCTCACACATCAATCTCCATTTCCTCGAGGAACAGCGATAATTTTGTAGTCCTGTGTTAGGCAGGTGATACTCAAGGTGCACCCGTCCACTTGGTCATATCCACAGTCATCTTTGATCATTCTTAGTGGATCTCGATATAAAGCAACTTGGTTAGTTTTATAACAATCATCTATGCTGAGACTCTTAGTACTATTGTTCTCTTCAGTTACATTTCTGGTTTTCAGGGTACCGCACGTGAGTTTGATTCCTTATTTCTCCTACATTGTTTTGTATAGAGGATCTCCTTTTGTCACATCATACTGTGGTATGGATAATACAAAACCTATTATATTTAAATCTCCGGTTACACATCTGGCCTTTGGGACCCAAGTATGACTGTTTCTCCGCACCTCGCAGGCATGAGACATGTTTTTGTCCAAGGTCCAGTTGGTAAATACATCAAGTGTTATCCAATCCGGCACCTTTCCATTCTGAAGCTGCTCTAGGTTATGTTGTATTCCACTGGGCAAACATGGTCCATATCCTGTACATACTAGTTCTGTCTGTATGGTTTTACTCAAGTTTCGTTCTGTTCTATTTATCGAATTTATAGTTCTGGCATGGTCTCGCAATGTGTGGGCCACTTGTAATAATTACCTTTCTGCGCCATTATCCAGTTGTGCCTGTATCTTTTCATTATCCTCATCCCTTTCCAGCAATCCCTGTAAGGTTCGTGTTAGGGCGTTAACTCGATTATCTATCATGTGTAGGTCTATAATGTTTACCGTCACAACTCCCGCCGTGTATCCCGCCACGTACCATTTCTAGTATCACTCTTTTTCCCCAGTCCTATTTTTTACCTGACCCTCTTTCCACAGTAAACTTCATGGTTTTTGATTCAGTGATTCAGGACCTTTAAGTGCTCGCAGGGTCAGGTTTCTATACAGGCTTATAGTGTTTCACCTGTAGAAGTTGGGGGTGGTTATAGTGTTTAAATTTAGAAATACAGTAATTCTTTGCTGACGTACCCCGAAGTGTATCTTATCCTTGGTCTGCCTTATCAATCCCCCTTTTGCTCCAGCGTTCATAGTTGGACACGTTTGTGGCGCTGGGTGATGGTCGGGGCCCTGGTAGAGCTTACTGTTGCTAAAGTAGTGGGTGGGGCCGTGTTGTTGGGTCTATCTCGGGAGATATCCCTCCACCACCATTCATAGATGTTCAGTAAAATCTGCACCCCCTTCCCCCGGGTGTAGTATCTCTGTCCCTCCCAATTATAAAACACACGGCGGTCTTATTCCCACTAATTATTGGTCCTGTATTACTGGCCCATCCCCAATGTTGTTTTGTTTCCATGTTACGTTGTTTTATGCCCGTTATTTAAGTCTACTGTTGCTCCGTGTGTCACTATCAGTGTTTTTGATTCTTTTTAAACTAATGTCGACCGAGTCCCTGTAATACAGGCCTTGTCGTCCCTCAGCCTGTTGTCCTTGATATGAAGCTGCATTACTCCACGTTGTTTCCACGAGCACTAGAGTCCTGCAAAAAATAATTATTTCCCAGTCGTCATTGGTTAGTTAATGACCATGCTTTTTTAATTGGATCGAGTGTTTCCACTTTTACATAGAAACATAGAAACATAGAAAATAGGTGCAGGAGTAGGCCATTCGGCCCTTCTAGCCTGCACCGCCATTCAATGAGTTCATGGCTGAACATTCAACTTCAGTACCCCATTCCTGCTTTCTCGCCATACCCCTTGATCCCCCGAGTAGTAAGGACCTCATCTAACTCCTTTTTGAATATATTTAGTGAATTGGCCTCAACAACTTTCTGTGGTAGAGAATTCCACAGGTTCACCACTCTCTGGGTGAAGAAGTTCCTCCGCATCTCGGTCCTAAATGGCTTACCCCTTATCCTTAGACTGTGACCTCTGGTTCTGGACTTCCCCAACATTGGGAACATTCTTCCTGCATCTAACCTGTCTAACCCCGTCAGAATTTTAAATGTTTCTATGAGGTCCCCTCTCATTCTTCTGAACTCCAGTGAATACAAGCCCAGTTGATCCAGTCTTTCTTGATAGGTCAGTCCCGCCATCCCGGGAATCATTCTGGTGAACCTTCGCTGCACTCCCTCAATAGCAAGAATGTCCTTCCTCAAGTTAGGAGACCAAAACTGTACACAATACTCCAGGTGTGGTCTCACCAATGCCCTGTACAACTGTAGCAACACCTCCCTGCCCCTGTACTCAAATCCCCTTGCTATGAAGGCCAACATGCCATTTGCTTTCTTAACCGCCTGCTGCACCTGCATGCCAACCTTCAATGACTGATGTACCATGACACCCAGGTCTCTTTGCACCTCCCCTTTTCCTAATCTGTCACCATTCAGATAATAGTCTGTCTCTCTGTTTTTACCACCAAAGTGGATAACCTCACATTTATCCACATTATATTTCATCTGCCATGCATTTTCCCACTCACCTAACCTATCCAAGTCGCTCTGCAGCCTCACAGCATCCTCCTCGCAGCTCACACTGCCACCCAACTTAGTATCATCCGCAAATTTGGAGATACTACATTTAATCCCCTCATCTAAATCATTAATGTACAGTGTAAACAGCTGGGGCCCCAGCACAGAACCTTGCGGTACCCCACTAGTCACTGCCTGCCATTCTGAAAAGTACCCATTTACTCCTACTCTTTGCTTCCTGTCTGACAACCAGTTCTCAATCCATGTCAGTACACTACCCCCAATCCCATGTGCTCTAACTTTGCACATCAATCTCTTGTGTGGGACCTTGTCGAACGCCTTCTGAAAGTCCAAATATACCACATCAACTGGTTCTCCCTTATCCACTCTACTGGAAACATCCTCAAAAAATTCCAGAAGATTTGTCAAGCATGATTTCCCTTTCACAAATCCATGTGACTTGGACCTATCATGTCACCTCTTTCCAAATGCACTGCTATGACATCCTTAATAATTGATTCCATCATTTTACACACTACCGATGTCAGGCTGACCGGTCTATAATTCCCTGTTTTCTCTCTCCCTCCTTTTTTAAAAAGTGGGGTTACATTGGCTACCCTCCACTCCATAGGAACTGATCCAGAGTCAATGGAATGTTGGAAAATGACTGTCAACGCATCCACTATTTCCAAGGCCACCTCCTTAAGTACTCTGGGATGCAGTCCATCAGGCCCTGGGGATTTATCGGCCTTCAATCCCATCAATTTCCCCAACACAATTTCCCGGCTAATAAGGATTTCCCTCAGTTCCTCCTCCTTACTAGACCCCCCGACCCCTTTTATAACTGGAAGGTTGTTCGTGTCCTCCTTCGTGAATACCGAACCAAAGTACTTGTTCAATTGGTCCGCCATTTCTTTGTTCCCCGTTATGACTTCCCCTGATTCTGACTGCAGGGGACCTACGTTTGTCTTTACTAACCTTTTTCTCTTTACATATCTATAGAAACTTTTGCAATCCGTCTTAATGTTCCCTGCAAGCTTCTTCTCATACTCCATTTTCCCTGCCCTAATCAAACCCTTTGTCCTCCTCTGCTGAGTTCTAAATTTCTCCCAGTCCCCAGGTTCGCTGCTATTTCTGGCCAATTTGTATGCCACTTCCTTGGCTTTAATACTGTCCCTGATTTCCCTTGATAGCCACGGTTGAGCCACCTTCCCTTTTTTATTTCTATGCCAGACAGGAATGTACAATTGTTGTAGTTCATCCATGCGGTCTCTAAATGTCTGCCATTGCCCATCCACAATCAACCCCTTAAGTATCATTCGCCAATCCATCCCAGCCAATTCACGCCTCATACCTTCAAAGTTAGCCTTCTTTAAGTTCTGGACCATGGTCTCTGAATTAACTGTTTCATTCTCCATCCCAATGCAGAATTCCACCATATTATGGTCACTCTTCCCCAAAGGGGCCTCGCACAACGAGATTGCTAATTAATCCTCTCTCATTACATAACACCCAGTCTAAGATGGCCTCCCCCCTAGTTGGTTCCTCGACATATTGGTCTAAAAAACCATCCCTTATGCACTCCAGAAAATCCTCCTCCACCGTATTGCTTCCAGTTTGGTTAGCCCAATCTATGTGCATATTAAAGTCACCCATTATAACTGCTGCACCTTTATTGCACGCACCCCTAATTTCCTGTTTGATGCCCTCCCCAACATCACTACTACTGTTTGGAGGTCTGTACACAACTCCCACTAACGTTTTTTGCCCTTTGGTGTTCTGCAGCTCTACCCATATAGATTCCACATCATCCAAGCTAATGTCCTTCCTAACTATTGCCTTAATCTCCTCCTTAACCAGCAATGCTACCCCACCTCCTTTTCCTTTTATTCTATCCTTCCTGAATGTTGAATACCCCTGGATGTTGAGTTCCCAGCCCTGCTCATCCTGGAGCCACGTCTCCGTAATCCCAATCACATCATATTTGTTAACATCTATTTGCACAGTTAATTCATCCACCTTATTGTGGATACTCCTTGCATTAAGACACAAAGCCTTTAGGCTTGTTTTTTTAACACCCTCTGTCCTTTTAGAATTTTGCTGTACAATGGCCCTTTTTGTTCTTTGCCTTGGGTTTCTCTGCCCTCCACTTTTCCTCATCTCCTTTCTGTCTTTTGTTTTTGCCTCCTTTTTGTTTCCCTCTATCTCCCTGCATTGGTTCCCATCCCCCTGCCATATTAGTTTAACTCCTCCCCAACAGCACTAGCAAACACTCCCCCAAGGACATTGGTTCCGATTCTGCCCAGGTGCAGACCGTCCGGATTGTACTGGTCCCACCTCCCCCAGAACCGGCTCCAATGCCCCAGGAATTTGAATCCCTCCCTGCTGCACCATTGCTCAAGCCACATATTCATCTGAGCTATCCTGCGATTCCTACTCTGACTAGCACGTGGCACTGGTAGCAATCCCGAGATTACTACTTTTGAGGTCCTACTTTTTAATTTAGCTCCTAGCTCCTTAAATTCATTTCGTAGGAACTCATCCCTTTTTTTACCTATGTCATTGGTACTAACGTGCACCACGACAACTGGCTGTTCTCCCTCCCTTTTTACCCCTTATAACCTCCATAACTTACCATTATTACCTGATAGAGTCCGGTCCATTTGGGTGCGAGCCTGGACCTCTCTGGGGTAATCACCTGACTGCCTATTTGGGGTGTTTGGACCTTCTTTTCCTTAGTGTCATTCTCTAAGTCCTTCATCATGTAACTGCTTACAGAGTTCCATTACAAATTTCCGTATCCTGTCTTTTTTTTAGTTCAAAGTGTGTCAGTCCTGTCATCCCACTAGGGGTTGCTTTGAGCTTCATTAGTACTCGGGGTATCCTGTCTACCCATCCCTTTCTAGTCTCTTTGATATGGGATATTTTTGCCTAATCCCTAGTAAAGCGCAGGCCTGTTTCATTATCTTCCCTGTGAAATGTGTACCTTGAACTGAGTTCAGCTGTAGTGGCATTATTTCTTCTGCTCGGATCCTGGCCACGGTTTCTGCTGAACAATTTCTAGTGGCGAAAGTTTCTACCCACTTCGTATACTGGTCTATTATAAGCAGTATGTCTTCCCCTTGTTGCTGGGTAACGGTCCAGTAAAATTTATCTGCAAGTTTTCCCTGGGTCCTTTCGGTCGGGGTTGATGTCCCATTCTGACCTTTACTTTCCCCCTGGGTTGTATTTTGCGCATATCACGTACCTTCTCCAGTGGTCCTCTATATCTCTACCCATTCCCTTCCACCACCAGTATCTGGACATCGAGCTTATCATGTTGGTTCTACCTGTATGGGCATATCCGTGGTATAAATTTAATAGGAGCCCCTGGATGCATTCCAGGACCACCACATTCTCATTATTTCTTCCATATCCCATCGGCCCCTTGTTGGGCCTCTCTTTGCTTCCACCCAATCTTTTCCTATGGTGCAGCTTCTCCCTGTACCTTAAGCATGTTTACTTCCTCAGGCCCGATTGTACATACTCCGACTTGGGCTTCCCTGGCCAGTGTACCTGTCTCTGCCTCTCGCTCGGCTGCTTCATCTGCCCATGCGTTTCCCTGTTGATGTTGATTGCACACTCTTGGGGTAGAAGGGAGGCTTTCACTAATCTTTTAACAATCTCCTCATGTTTAATCTACATATAGATCCATGTCTGCCTCCTCAAGCCTGACTACCTCCCTCGTCTTCTCCTGTCGGGCTACACTAATGATCCTTTCCCTGTGTAATGATCCACCCTGCAGGGTTGTTACAGTTGTCTTTTATTGTTACCGTTTCGTTGGGGGGGTAAGAGCATTGCTTCCCACCTTGCCTTTTGCACGTCAGATACCGTTTTTAGCCTTCCTGTGTTAAGCAATTCTACTAAGGTATGCTGGGTATGTATCCCCACATTACTAAGCCACTGGCCTATGCCAGTCCCCATGTAATGATCTTTACTGTGGTGGGTATATATGTGGAAGGGCCTATTCTGGTTGGGTAATCCCAGGGCTGGTGCATTTGTGAGAGCTTGTTTTAACTTTACAACCACAATTTCCTGATCTCGGCATTTCTGCAGTAGTTGAATAGCCCTAGTACCTGCCTGACCCCATTCACGGTTCCTGGCCTGGGCATTGATTGAATTGCTCCCTTTCTGTCCTCAGGCATCTGTCTCTTCCCTTGTGATATTATGTATCCTAGATATGTTACTTTGCTCCTTCCCACCTGCACCTTCCTAGGATTTATTTTTAATCCTGCGCTCTGTAGAGCTCCTAGCACTGTAGTTAGAGCTAGTATGTGTTGTTCTGTGCTGGAGGCAATAAGGATATCATCCACATACTGCAAAAGGGTGCTCCTTTCTCCTACGTCTACTGATTCCAAAATTCCCTACAGTACTCGATGAAATATGCTCGGGCTATTATGGAATCCCTGTGGCACTCTGGTCCATGTGTATTGTTTTCCCTTTATGGTGAAGGCAAATTTTCTTTGGGACTCTTTGTCTAAGAGTATGGCCCAAAATCCATTCGCTATATCAAGCATGGTGAATATCTTATGTTCTGGAGCCAGGCCATTAAAAATTGTGGCCGGACTTGCCACTATTGGGTGTTCTCAGGGAGTCACCTTATTCAGGATGGTATAATCGATAGTCAGTCTGTAAGACCTGTAGGGTTTCTTTACCGGCCACACAGGTGAATTAGTGGAGGATATTCCTGTTTCGCTACCCCTTGCTTCTCTAATTCCTGCACTATCTGACAGACCGCTGCCTCAGCTTCGGGTCTTAATGGGTACTGTCAGTGAGCTTTGTGTTCGGGTCCGGGAATTTTGATGGGTGGTGTCTCTGCGAGCCCACAATCCTGCTTGTATTGTACCCACAGAGTCGGGTATAATTGGCACATGCTATCCCATACATCCTTTGTTTCCCACTCGGGCTAGATTAGGGTTACTCCAGCCACTCGTTGCTGCTGGTGTCCCGGGTGTTCGAACTTAATTTGGTTTTCGTGTTTATCCCCCCAAATTATCCGGTTACGCCGGGGATCTATCAGTGCCCCTATCTCACTTAAGGTATCGATGCCCAATATGGTACCCTCTGTGTTCTGACAACACCAAAATTGAGTAGGTAACATTACCCCTTGTACTTCTAACAACACCATCTCACTTCATAGATACATAGAAACATAGAAAATAGGTGCAGGAATAGGCCATTCGGCCCTTCGAGCCTGCACCACCATTCAATGAGTTCATGGCTGAACATGCAACTTCAGTACCCCATTCCTGCTTTCTCGCCATACCCCTTGATCCCCCTAGTAGTAAGGACTACATCTAACTCCTTTTTGAATATATTTAGTGAATTGTCCTCAACAACTTTCTGTGGTAGAGAATTCCACAGGTTCACCACTCTCTGGGTGAAGAAGTTTCTCCTCATCTCGGTCCTAAATGGCTTACCCCTTATCCTTAGATTGTGACCCCTGGTTCTGGACTTCCCCAACATTCGGAACATTCTTCCTGCATCTAACCTATCTAAACCCGTCAGAATTTTAAACGTTTCTATGAGATCCCCTCTCATTCTTCTGAACTCCAGTGAATACAAGCCCAGTTGATCCAGTCTTTCTTGATATGTCAGTCCCGCCATCCCGGGAATCAGTCTGGTGAACCTTCGCTGCACTCCCTCAATAGCAAGAATGTCCTTCCTCAAGTTAGGAGACCAAAACTGTACACAATACTCCAGGTGTGGCCTCACCAAGGCCCTGTACAACTGTAGCAACACCTCCCTGCCCCTGTACTCAAATCTCCTCGCTATGAAAGCCAACATGCCATTTGCTTTCTTAACCGCCTGCTGTACATGCATACCAACCTTCAATGACTGATGTACCATGACACCCAGGTCTCGTTGCACCTCCTCTTTTCCTAATCTGTCACCATTCAGATAATAGTCTATCTCTCTGTTCTTACCACCAAAGTGGATAACCTCACATTTATCCACATTATACTTCATCTGCCATGCATTTGCCCACTCACCTAGCCTATCCAAGTCACTCTGCAGCCTCATAGCATCCTCCTCGCAGCTCACACTGCCACCCAACTTAGTGTCATTCGCAAATTTGGAGATACTGCATTTAATCCCCTCGTCTAAATCATTAATGTACAATGTAAACAGCTGAGGCCCCAGCACAGAACCTTGCGGTACCTCACTAGTCACTGCCTGCCATTCTGAAAAGTACCCATTTACCCCTACTCTTTGCTTCCTGTCTGCCAACCAGTTCTCAATCCACGTCAGCACACTACCCCCAATCCCATGTGCTTTAACTTTGCACATTAATCTCTTATGTGGGACCTTGTCGAAAGCCTTCTGAAAGTCCAAATACACCACATCAACTGGTTCTCCCGTGTCCACTCTACTGGAAACATCCTCAAAAAATTCCAGAAGATTTGTCAAGCATGATTCCCTTTCACAAATCCATGCTGACTTGGATCTATCATGTCACCTCTTTCCAAATGCGCTGCTATGACATCCTTTTACCCACTACTGATGTCAGGCTGACCGGTCTATAATGCACTGTTTTCTCTCTCTCTCCTTTCTTAAAAAGTGGGGTTACATTGGCTATCCTCCACTCCATAGGAACTGATCCAGAGTCTATGGAATGTTGGAAAATGACTATCAATGCATCCGCTATTTCCAAGACCACCTCCTTAAGTACTCTGGGATGCAGACCATCAGGCCCTGGGGATTTATCGGCCTTCCAAAATCCCATCAATTTCCCCAATACAATTTCCTGACTAATAAGGATTTCCCTCAGTTCCTCCTTCTTACTAGACCCTCTGACCCCTTTTATATCCAGAAGGTTGTTTGTGTCCTCCTTAGTGAATACCGACCCAAAGTACTTGTTCAATTGGTCTGCCATTTCTTTGTTCCCCGTTATGACTTCCCCTGATTCTGACTGCAGGGGACCTATGTTTGTCTTTACTAACCTTTTTCTCTTTACATATCTATAGAAGCTGTTGCAGTCCGCCTTAATGTTCCCTGCAAGCTTCTTCTCGTACTCTATTTTCCCTGCCCTAATCAAACCCTTTGTCCTCCTCTGCTGAGTTCTAAATTTCTCCCAGTCCCCGGGTTCGCTGCTATTTCTGGCCAATTTGCATGCCACTTCCTTGGCTTAGGGTTGATTTCCGATATCCCCCACCCACTCCTTGTATGTTTACAGTCCTGCGGGTCAAGGGCAAATCTAAGTTGGTTATGGAAACAGACGCTCCTGTGTCTACTAGCATATCGCAGTGCCGGCCCCCTAACACTGCACTAATAAACATCTTTGGATCCCCTAGCTGCCGTTCCATACCTCCACCAGGGGCCGGCAACCCCTAGCGTGTACTGGCTAATCAGTGCATATTGATGATATCCTCGTTAGAGGGTATCTCAGGTTGGGGCGGTGGGGGCAGTGGTAGCAGTGGTGCTGGTACCTGTCTGAGCATATCATAAGAACATAAGAACATAAGAACATAAGAATTAGGAACAAGAGTAGGCCATCTAGCCCCTCGAGCCTGCTCTGCCATTCAACAAGATCATGGCTGATCTGGCCGTGGACTCAGCTCCACTTATCCGCCCGCTCCCCATAACCCTTAATTCCCTTATTGGTTAAAAATCTATCTATCTGTGATTTGAATACATTCAATGAGCTAGCCTCAACTGCTTCCTTGGGCAGAGAATTCCACAGATTCACAACCCTCTGGGAGAAGAAATTCCTTCTCAACTCGGTTTTAAATTGGTTCCCCCGTATTTTGAGGCTGTGCCCCCTAGTTCTAGTCTCCCCGACCAGTGGAAACAACCTCTCTGCCTCTATCTTGTCTATCCCTTTCATTATTTTAAATGTTTCTATAAGATCACCCCTCATCCTTCTGAACTCCAACGAGTAAAGACCCAGTCTACTCATCAGCTCTCCCCTGGTTAATGGTGTTCCCTTATTTGCCTGATGTGGGCCTCGCCTTCCCGCACCTCCTCCCTTACTCCAGCAATCTTTGGCCAAATGTCCAAGTTTACCACAATTGTGGCATTTCCCTCTAGAATTTCCGTAACCTTTCCTTTTCTGCGGGCAATCCCTACTGAAGTGGCCTTCCTGATTGCAGTTAAAACATATCAGGGGAGCTGTGCGGGGGGTGTCTCCTCCTCTTTCAGCTCTGCTGCTACCGCTGTTGCTGCTATTTTTGCTATTTTCTCCCTTTGTTCGAACTTTAACTCTTCTACATGTTCTGCCCATTACAAAGTTTCATCGTAATCATCTCCTATCTTAAATCCTAACTTAATTATCTTTTGATGTGCCTCTCCTCATCCGTCTTTAAACATCTTCAAGAATACTGCATCATTTTTGTCAGGGTCATCAGCCCCAGAGTAGTCTTTGTATTCAATCCACTTTTGTTCCCCATACTCCCCTACCCTTTCGCCTGCCTTTTGAGTCACAGTATTCTACTCCAATCTTTTGTCAGAATTCTGAATTTCTACTATTTTGCTTTTAAGGGTTAGTAACTTATTCAATAAAATTTGTCTCTCCTGTGGGCTGAGGGGTACCTCCTGTATGGTAATGTGAGCTGCTCTACGTCCATTGGTGGGAATTGTGGTAGTGCGTATCGGCACCGCTGATAGATAGCCATTATCATGTGCCGCACTCATTATCCCTGTCTGGTTTACTGTTAGGTTGGGTTTGTGGACTACACTTACCCACCGTGGGGTACATTGGTTCTATTACCGTATGGCTGTGCACTGCACTATCCATCTGGTCCTGTCTTTATCTCTTCCAGCTTATTTATCTTATCTTCTAACTCTTGAATTTGTTTTGTTTGAGTATCTATCTTTCCTCTGTCGTAGGCGAGTATTATTACATAGGCTTTCTTCGTTTTATTTTTATTCTGACTATCCCACCATTTCCTCTGTCTGTCAGGTGAGTCTTCTTTCTTTTATTAAGAAATCCAAATTAAAAATGTCCGCTATAAAACAGCTGTCAATGGAAAGGGTTAACTCCTTTACAGGTTTGTAAGAAGGCCTGATGTCATTACGTGACTTCGCGTAATCATCCGAAAAAATTTTCCCAAATCTTTGTGCCTTCAAAACTGGCTTAGAAATTAGGAATTCATTAAAGCAGCAGAAATCATTAGTAAAGTTGTCATAATAAAACCTTCTCATCGGGAAAGACAGCATTTTAGATTAAACTCCAATTTCTCTAAACTTCCAATTCAAATACTTGCCAAAGATTTTTAAATTGATTTAAAACGAGACCACACATTTTTAATAGCTATTTTGTTTACTGAAATCCAATTTTCACACAAGCTATATACATTCCAGCATTTTGTTTTTACGGTCCCGTTCATTGAGCAAACCTTGTGTTTTATTTCTCTCAGCACAAAATCTAAACTTCTGTGCCGGTTCCATCTTTTTTAAGAATTCCCTACTTCCCAGTTTTTCCCTTCCTTTGCTGAGTTCACAGAACTTAGATTTTTTTCCCCGTTTTGAATTTGAACTTAATTTTTTTGATGACCTTCCTCTATTTCATAGTTAAACATCTTTGTTTCTCTTTCTTGGCACAAAACTTCTGTGTCGGGTTTAACTCATAAGTTTTTATATTTAAACCAATATCTTTTTCACTGCCAATTTTTTGATGATCTTCCTCCAGTCCATTTTCCTAAACATTTTGTTTCTCTTTCTAGCAACTGCAGCTTTCAAGGTCGCAATTTTATCTTTTGATAAAAACACACTGTCTTTTGTAAATTCAATGTGTTTTTCCAGCATTTTTCTTTTCTTTTATTAATTTTTCATTTTTCTTAGCTAGCATTTTATCCCACTGGCCAGTTTTCCTAGGATCCTGGGGTCCCACCCACCTTTTTAGGTTGTATTCTTTCTTGTTTGCACTGCGCACGATCAATACCGGCTTCTCCGTGTTATTACTGTGTCACGCTTCGGGACATACACCTTATTTTTCCTCTAACAATCACTGGGGTCCTCTCCCGCTTAGATGTATTCCTTCTTTTTCAGGCAATACATCTATTCCCACTCTTGGTTTTCATCCTTCCGTGGTTCACTATAGCTTGTTCTACAGATTACCCCTTCTAATTCTTCATACAGATTACCTCCTTCCCCGTCAATGATACAGCTGCAGGTGGTACAAAACATACTCACTGCCATTCAGCTGTCTCATCATCCAGGTCAGAGGGTCTGCATCCTGTTCATGACGCCAAATGTAGGGGTAAAAAAAGGAGGCTTCTCTCACTCAAGGTGGATTAACTGATTTAGTTAATCGACATCTCGCCCTTCTCCCACTGTATAACGACCACGGAAGTGAACACACGAAATCCCAGGTTCAACCGGCTTTTATTACGAGCAATTGCAAGGGAAGGTTCAGTCATGGAACTTCTGAAATACAAGAGTTTTCAAGCATAATTTATACAGGTTTTGGAGAGGAGCTATCCTCCTACAAAATCATTGATAGGTCTATTGTTATCAACGAAGTTACATTGATTTGTCGACGCTTATCCGACGGGCTCTGAGTGGTACATGCAACTGTCCATCTCTCATCATTGTTTTATTCCATTTTGCCCTCTACCCCAGTCTATCCGACGCCTAGTGTGGTTTGTACTGGCTTCTTTATCGCTTCCTCAGGGACTTCTGATCAACAACTGCTGATTTTGCTGTTTAAGTATTACAGAGGTTATGGATTCAGTTTAATGCATTATACATTTGTGCTATACCTCCATAAGAAAGTGTTACACACATAGGCAATTATACAGACCCTCTTAATACTGATAAGTTCACTACCTTCAGCATAATTCTGACCACCTATTTGCAACTCTTACAATTTATCCCTTACAGAAAGCAAAAAGATCATTACTGGGTTGTTGTAAAAATCCATCTAGTTCACTAATGTGGATTCCTTTAGGGAAGGAAATCTGCCATCCTTACCTTATATGTTGTTGCTTCTTAACTGCCCTCTGAAATGGCCTAGCAAGCCATTCAGTTGTAACAAACCGCTACGAAAAACAGTAATAAGAACAAAACTGGATGATTTACCCAGCATCGACCTAGGCACCAGATTCGGACACGGCAAAGGCACACAAAGCCCAGTTGACTCTGCAAAGTCATCCTCAGTAACATCTGAGGGCGGCGCAAAATTGGGAGGACTATCCCATAGGCTAGTCAAGCAACAGCCTGACATAGTCATAGTCACAGAATCAAACTTTTCAGCCAATGTTGCAGACTCCTCCATCACCATCCCTGGGTATGTCCTGTTCCACCAGAGGTGGTGGCACAGTGGTATAGAGTTAGGAGGGAATGGTCCTGGGAGTCCTCCACATTGATTCCGGACCCCATGAAGTCTTATGGCATCAGGTCAAACATGGGCAAAAAAACCTCCTGCTGATTACCACCTACCGCATACCACCCTCCCTCAGCTGGTGAATCAGTACTCCTCCATGATGAACACCATTGAGGGTAGCTAAGGCACAGAACATATTCTGGGTGGGGGACGTCAATGTCCATCACCAAGAATGGTTCGGTAGCACCACTACTGACCGAGCTGGCCGAGTCCTGAAGGACATAGCTGCCAGACTGGGCCTGCGGCAGATGGTGAAAGAACCAACATGAGGGAAAAACCTATTTGATGCATCTGTCTATGACAGTATTGGTAGAAGTGACCACCGCACAACCCTTGTGGAGACGAAGTACCATCTCCACACTGAAGACACCCTCCATCGTGTTATGTGGCACTACCACCGTGCTAAATGTGATACATTCAGAATAGCTCAAAACTGGGCACCCATGAGGCACTGTGGGCTCTCAGCAGCAGTAGAATTGTATTCCACCACAATCTATAAACTCATGGCCCAGCATATTCCTCACTCTACGATTACCATCAAGACCAGAGGACTAACCCTGCTTGAATGAAGACTGTAGAAGAGCTTGCCAGGAGCAGCACCAGGTGCCTCTAAAAATGAGGTGGCAACCTGGTGAAGCTACAACACAGGATTACATGTATGCTAAAGATCTGAGACAGCATGCTATAGACAGAGCTACAATCAACAGATCATATCAAAGCTCTGCAGTCCTGCCACATTCAGTCATGAGTGGTGGTGGACAATTAAACAATTAATAGCAGAAGGAGGCTCCATGAGCACCCCATCCTCAATGATGGTGGAGCCCAGCACGTGGGTGCAAAAGACAAGGTTGAAATATCTGCAATCATCTTCAGCTAGAAGTTCTGAGTAGATGATCCATATCGGCTTCCTCCTGAGGTCCCCACCATCACAGAAGTCAGTCTTCAGCCAATTCAATTCATTCCACATGATATCAAGAAAAGACTGAACGCACTGGATACTGCAAAGGCTATGGGCCCCAACAACATCCCAGCTGTCATGCTGAAGACCTGTATTCCAGAACTAGCTGTACCTCTAGCCAAGCTGTTCCAGTATATCTACAAAACTGACATCTATTCGGCAATGTGGAAAATTGCAGTTATGTCCTGTCCACAAAAAGCAGGACAAATCCAATCAGGCCAGTTACCACCCCATCAGTCTACTCTCAATCATCAGCAAAGTGATGGAAGGTGCCGTGAACAGTACTATCAAGCGGCACTTACTCACCAATAACCTGCTCACCAATACTCAGTTTGGGTTCTGCCAGGACCACTCAGCTGCAGACTTCATTTTAACCTTGGTCCAAACATGGACAAAAGAGCTGAATTCCAGAGGTGAGGTAAAAGGTAGCTGCCCTTGACAACAAGGCAGTAGTTGACCGAGTGTGGCATCAAGGAGCCCTAGTAAAATTAAAGTCAATGGGGATCAGAGGGAAAACTCTCCACTGGCTGGAGACATATCTAGCACAAAGGAAGATGGTTGTGGTTGTTAAGGTCAATCATCATAGCACCAGGACATAACTGGTGGAGTGCCTCAGGGCAGTGTCCTATGCCCAACCATCTTCAGCTGCTACATCAATGACCTTCCTTCCATCATATGGTCAGAAGTGGGGATGTTCGCTGATGATTGCACAGTGTTCAGTTCCATTTGCAACTCCTCAGATAATGAAGCAGTCCATGCCCACATACAGCAAGACCTGGACAACATTCAGGCTTGGGCTGCTAAGTGGCAAGTAACATTCGCGCCACACAAGTGCCAGGCAATGACTATCTCCAACAAGCAAGAGTCAAACCATCACCCCTTGACATTCAACAACATTACCATCGCCAAATCGGCCACCATCAACATCCTAGGGGTCAGCATTGACCAGAAACTTAACTGAACCAGACACATAAATACTGTGGCAACAAAAGCAGGTCAGGGGCTGGATATTCTCACCTCCTCACTCCCCAAAGCTTTTCCACCATCTACAAGGCACAAGTCAAGAGTACACGCCTGATGAAATACTCTCCACTCTCCTGATACTCTCCATGTGCCTGGATGCGTGAAGCTCCAACAACACTCAAGAAGCTCAACACCATCCAGGACAAAGCAGCCCGTTTGATTGGCACCCCATCCACCACCTTAAACATTAACTCGCTCCACCAGCGGTGTACCATGGCTGCAGCGTGTACCATCTATAAGATGCACTGCAGCAACTCGCCAAGGCTTCTTCAGCAGCAGGTCCCAAACCCGCGACCTCTACCACCTAGAAGGACAAGGGCAGCAGGCACATGGGAACACTTGCAAATTCCCCTCCAAATCACACACCAAACTGATATGGAAATATATCGCCATTTCTTCATCGTTGCTGGGTGAAAATCCTGGAACTCCCTCCCTAACAGCACTGCGAGAGCATCTTCACCTTACAGACTGCAGCAGTTCAAGAAGACGGCTCACCCACCACCACCTTCTCAAGGGCAATTAAGGACAGACAATAAATGCTGCCCTTGACAGTGATACCCACATCCCATGAACGTATAAAAAAATGATGACAAATTGTTAATAGTTGTGGAATAACTCAATCAACACAATTCTGAGTAACTGACCACTGTTATATAACGTTCAAAACATTAAACTGTAATTGTACCAATCATTTTTCATTATATGAAATGTTTATTTCTTTCTTAACTTGTATTCCTGAACTGTTGCTTACAGATAACATATCATATTTTCCTTGTGTTATTTGTAGTGTGTTTTTCAGTAACAGAATTGCAAAATATTTAGTTTTAGGTTCAGACATACAGAAGGTATGTTCATAATTATTTAGTAGAGTAAAATATTTAATTTTACATGAATTATATCAATCACTATTTTACACTCAAAAAACTGAGATCTGCATGATGCTGTTGCTTCATGCTTAAGGTAGAGATAAGAATGACTATTTTTACATTTTGTATGGACAGCCAGCAATTTTTCCTTTAATTTTGAAGCTCACTTTTATCATTGCATGAGAGTAGCCAAGCATGATTCTTGTCCTACCCTGCAGGATGGTGATGTCCAAGAAGGAGTTAAAAGAATGTGTTCGTTTGGTTCAACTATAGAAATTTCATCTCCAAGTCATAAAGTTCCTGGCTTCAAGATCCATCCCAGGATTTGCTGCATAATTTAAGCTGACATTCGAATGCAATACTGCGGGATTGTTTAATTGTCTGTTGCTGCACCTTTTAGATGAGACATTAAACTGATGCCCTATCTGCCTGTTCAGGTGGACTTATAAAAATTACATTGCATTAGTCAAAGAAAAGCATGGAAGTATCCTGACGAATATTTAGCCTGCAACCAACATCACTAAAACAAATGAACTGTTATTGTGGAACCTTTCTGTACACAATTTGGCTGCCATGTTTGCCATATAACACCAGTGACTATGAAGCATTTTAGAATGGCCTGAAGACATGAAATTTTACATAGAATTTTACAACACAGAAACAGGACATTCAGCCCAACAGATTTGTGTAGGTGTTTATGCTCCATTTACAAGAAGCTTACTTTGCTTATATATATCATAATATAAAATGTGACTGATTAAACTGGAGCACATGAACAGGTGATAAAAATAAAAAGGAAAATTCTTCTCGTCTAGGTGACTAAGATGGATTGTTCGCAGATCATGTATGGAATCTAACAATGCTGTGTTAACAGTATATAAAGTTACATTGCTACAGTTTTTATAGTCATTTACAAATTTAAAAGACATTACAATGGGTTTCAGTGATACTTGCGGAAGTGATCAAAAATCGCAGGCAAAACACCTGTGATTTTCCGAAAAATCTTTCACTGCATGCATGTTCCTGGCTTATAACGTTCTGCCCATACTTCTCTTTAAAGGCATTTTATGGAGGATTCATTATAACACTTCAAGTTTTTCCATTCCTCTAGGTTCTTCATAAGATGATGAGGGCAGAGCAAGTGGCACCTATGCCACCTGTGCCACAACATGTGCCAAGCAAAGATCCTAACACACTAGAGAATGTAGGTTTAAGGAAAGAGCGCCAGTGGGGAGGAGCAAGTGAAGATGGTGGAAGAGGAAAGTAAAAAACAGACCAAGCTGAGAGCCCATGGCACTTCTCTGCTGTATGGGAAAGGGTCTAGCCTGCCTTCAGATTGGAATTAATTCAGGAGCAGAAGGCCATCATGGCATCCTTTGACAATTTCAGAGCTTAACCTCTGGCCATCTTTGGCTCCCTTCCACCCCCCCATCACCATCTTGTTTTTTTTTCTCTTTTTTTCCCTCTTTGTTTATAATGGCAGCTGTTCATTACTATGCCATTCACTCCCTATCCAGATTAATCTTTTTCTAACCTCCATCATTACCATTTCAATTTGGCCCGTCATCCCTTTTGTCACTCTAATCTCTTCTGCCTTCCACCCTATCACAGACCTTCCCTTCTTCCCCTTTCAGTGCTTAAGAATGTGTTCTTTTCGAACATTCGTCAGTTCTGCCGAAAGGTCATCCACCCGAAATGTTAACTCTGTTTTTCTCTCCACAGATGCTGCCTGGCCCGCTGAGATTTCCAGCATTCTTTGTTTTTATTTCAGATTCCAGCATCCGCAGTATTTTGCTTTTGTATGGCATCCTTTGAGCCTGTGGCAGAAAATATGCTGCAGTACATTTCTAACACCATTGCAGTCATGCCTGATGGATTTACTCAAATGCAGAGTTCCATTGACTTAGTGACGTTTTCTATTCAGGGCGACACATTGGGTTCCGAAAACATAGAAGGAACAAGCGCAAATCTCACAAAAAACTGTCAAAGCCACAATTGAGACCTTGGCTACCCATTTGTCCTTGCTGGATTTGTCCGTTGGGAACTGCTAATGATGATGGGCTTAGTCAACATGGGAGACATCATAGTGACAGCTCGCATACAGATCTCTGGTCTTCCACCTGGGGCAGGAAAAGAGACTCATCCAAGTATTGAAATTTATCGTGGGACTTTCTAAAAATAAATAAATGAGGATTCCGTTTAGGATTGCTAAATATTTGTGTACTCGGGGGAAGTGGGAAATGCTTTTAAAGGAGGTGAATTTTGGTGACGAATGTACAACAAATCTGAGCAGGGGCACCAGAAGCAGCAGGGCAGACGGGGAATTTCCATACACATGGCAGGATTGGTCCCTCATTTTTTTTAAATGTTCCGATTCCAGGGGATTGCATTGAAGCTGTGTGAGCAAGTGGATAGTACATGTGTCAAAAATTCCATTTGCCCTATCAATGCATTAGAAACATAAATCTATATATAAATATTCACGCAAAAAATGTGTATCAGATTCTTATTTACTGAGTTTGATTTGTATATTTTGAGTTTTATGTTCCAGATGTGCATAAATAGAAAAAATATTTAAGTACTTTGGATCTACAATACGTAACATAACTAGATCTTATTTTAATATTATACAGTCTGATTTCTTTAGTTTTAGAGGCACAATATGTTAAATAACGAATCACAAACCAACAAAAAAATTATGTAACAATGTCAAAAAAGAGGGGGCACCCGGATTTGAACCGGGGACCTCTTGATCTGCAGTCAAATGCTCTACCACTGAGCTATACCCCCATTCACGCATCGTACGTTGTAAATCCATATACTTCAACAAAGGAATGTGTGGTCTGTTCGATTATTACACAAAAGGCTGTCTAACTTCTATAACAGCCAACCCTCCCAGAAATCACTTTGTTACAAATTCAGAATTTAATTACAGTGCGTTCTACAGACCCATTGTGACGCACCTTCCTCGAAGGCTGACACATCGTGAATGGAATGCTGCCCCCTCCAGGTTCCATTCAACCCAGCGGCTCGGCCGCCAGCACTTGGTCCGCTTCTGTGTGAATGGAGTAGACTGATAGTGATAGCGTTCCTCTTTGTGTGTTTGTCTACGTGTCACTTGGTAGCATTGTTCACCACTCCGAAAAGGATTTTATTTAAATGTTCTGTACCACAGCTAGAATAATTTGTAAAATAAATTAGATCGTTTTTTTTATCTTGTAGATACGTTTATTTAATATTACAACATATAAAGAGAATTTGCGCTTTTGAAATTGATCTGAATTTGCTCGCTGGAGTTCGGTTGCGAAAATCTACAGTGTAAACACATAGAATCATGGGACATTTACAGCACGGAAGGAGGCCATTTCGGCCCATCTTGTCGGCGCCGGCCAACTAAGAGCTATCCAGCCTAATCCCACTTTTGAGTTCTTGGTCCATAGCCCTGTAGGTTACGGCATTTCAAGTGCACAGCCAAGTACTTTTTAAATGTGGTGAGGGTTTCTGCCTCTACCACCCTTTCAGGCAGTGAGTTCCAGACCCCACCCCACCCTCTAGTGGGACCCCCACTGCCTCACAGGCGGCTAGTATTGCTGTTGCGGCTATCCTCCCAGTAGATTTGCAGGATCTTGCATCGAAGCACTGACCACGCTTGACCAGCTCCGTTGGGCAGGCCACATCGTCCGCATACCAGACACAAGACTCCCTCAGCAAGTGCTCTACTCAGAGCTCCGACATGGCAAATGAGTCCCAGGTGGGCAGAGGAAACGTTTCAAGGACACCCTCAATGCTTCCTTGATAAAGTGTAACATCCCCACTGGCACCTGAGGATCCCTGGCCCAAGACCGCCCAAAGTGGAGGAAGAGCATCCGGGAGGGCACTGAGCACTTTGAGTTTCGTCGCTGAGAGCATGCAGAAATTAAGCGTAGGCAGCGGAAGGAGCGTGCGGCAAACCAGTCCCATCCACCCTTTCCTTCAACCACTGTCTGTCCCACCTGTGACAGAAACTGTAATTCCTGTATTGGACTGTACAGCCACCTGAGAACTCATTTTTAGAGTGGAAGCAAGTCTTCCTCGATTTCAAGGGACTGCCTATGATGATGAGTGTTGCTGTATTGGTCGTCACTGCGCTTTCCCAGCTCCTTTGAGAACACACAACTGACCCAGTATTTTGCTTACATTTTGTCTCGACTTTACACACCTTGTTGCAAAAGGGCAAACTTTTAGTTTAATCTAAAACTAGTTTTCAACTTGACTTCATATTAGTTAAAAGGTAAATAACATAATCAGAAAAACTGTAAATGTTTGCAATTTGAAATAGACACAAGGCTGGAAATGGAAAGTAGGTCGACCTGCAGCTGAAAGAGAAGTAGTAACAGAAAATACTGGAAATATTCAGCAGGTGAGGTAGCATCTCCAGAGAGAAACAGAGTTAACATTTCAGGTCGATGACCACTGAAAGAGGAAGTTAAGCAAAGATTTTAGGAGACTATTGATCAGGACTCATGCTGAACGTTAACCTTTCAATCTAGTATGAGATAAAAGGATATATTTCCATACCAGCTGCAGGTGGCCAGTCCTACCAGTTACCTCATACAAAAACAAAATGCTGTGGATGCTGGAAATCTGAAATAAAACCAGAACATGCTGGAAAATACTCAGCACATCAGGCAGCATCTGTGGAGAGAGAAACAGAGTTAACATTTCAGGTCAATGACCTTTCAGCAGAACTGGAGAAAGTTTTATATTTGTGGAATCTCAAATTGTTCCATTAATATGATAAGAATCATATGGTTTTTAAAATAACTTTTTAAAGTTAGTTTATGATATTGCAGCTTCTACCATAATCCTGTGTGTATGTCCCAATTTTTATTTCACTCTAAAATTTATAAAAAGTAAATTATAATCTGTTCATTTTACTTCCTGGTTTGCCATCTGAAAATTCTTCAATGTGATTGGCTGCTCAGCCTGCTTGATGACATCACTGTTGTTGGACGCTGGAGATTCACTTGATTTGGCGTCAAAGATGAAATTCACACCACAGAGATCAAGAGATCTTTGTGGGAAGGTTTCTTTGAGGTCAGCGGCGAGTGCCATCATTTCTTCTGCTGACCACAAATTCCAGGCCATTAAGGGTGGTGACCAAATGCTTGGTCAAAGAGGTAGGTTTTAAGGATACTCTTAAAAGAGGCAATGGATAGGTGAAAGGGTTTAGGCAGAGAATTCCAGAGTGTAGGACCTACATGGCTGAAGGCATGGCCGCCTATGTGGGGTGAAGGGAAGGGATGGGTATACACGAGGCCAAAGTCGGAGGAATGGCGAGTTTGATGGGTCTGGGGGGCGGGGCAAGGTTGCAGGACTCAGAGGTTATAGAGATAGGGAGAGAGGAAGACATGAAGAGATTTAAAATAAAGATCAGAATTTAAAATTTGAGGCATTGGGGAACCGGGAGACAATGTCAATCAGCAAGCACATTGGTGATGGGCTAGCAGGACTTGGTGTAGAATAGGATGTGGCAGCAAGAATATTAATGAGCTGGTTTATGGAGAATGGAAGGTTGGCCAGGAGAGTATTTGAATTGTTGAGTTTGGACGTTACAAAGGCACAAATGAGGGTTTCATTGGCAGATGAGCTGAGGTTGGAGCGGAGATGGGCGATGGCACAGTGGTGGTAGTAGGCATTCTTTATGATGGAGAGGTTATGGAGTCGGAGGCTCAGCTCATGGTTGAATAGGACATCGAGTTGAAAACAGTTTGGTTCAGCCTGAGACAATCTGAGGAGGGAGATGGAAACGGCAGCAAAGGTAGAGAGTTTGTGGCAGCGTGAGAGCGGAGGTGCAAACATGAAGGCTTCAGTTTTCCCAATATTTATCAGGAGGAAATGTTGTCTCATCCAAGACTACATAGTGGGCAAGCACCTTACAGTACCCCCACTGCAGCATTCAATTATCTCAAATGATTCCAGGGTTTTTGTCTCCACTACAATATCAGGGATTGTTTCATGTGATGACCACTCCAGGTTTGAAGAAGCTCCTGCTTTCAGTCCTAAATCTGACTTTTCCTAGTTTGAACCTGTACCTTTGTCTGACTTTATTTTAAAGTATTATTCAGGATGTACCTTTTCCATGCACTTAACAATCTTCTTCACCTCAATAAGATTGCCTTTTGGATACATCCTGTTATGTATGTTAACTGGGTTTTACCTGCCACTGGAGGGCGCAACTGTCGGAGTCCTAATGGTGACTGGCAGACACGTGCAAACCGTGTATATAATGTTGAATCCTCACTTTGAGAATTAATAAACTGGAGTAAGGTCATGCCTGAACAAGCTCACCGTACTTAGCCTCGTGGAGTTATTCAAAACTTAACAATTGGTGACGAGTTAAAAATATGAATTTTCAGGCAACCATGTCTGTTGGAATTTTGGAGAGATTCGTGGAAGAGGAATGCTGGGAGGATTTCATTGATCGCCTTGACCAGTACTTCGTAGCCAACGGATTGGAAGGAACCAATAACACAATTAAGCGCAGGGCGGTTCTCCTCACTGTTTGTGGTCAAAAATTTATGGCCTTATCAAGAATCTACTCTCACCGACTCGACCAAGGGATAAGACTTACGACGAATTGTGTACGATGGTTTGGAACCACTTTAAACCGAAGGAAAGCATCATCATGGCGAGGTATCGTTTCTATATGCACAATCGCTCCAAGGGCCAGGACGTGGCGGAATTTGTCGCTGACCTGAGACGTCTCGCTGGGCGGTGCAACTTCGGAGCTGTGTTGGAGGAAATGCTGCGGGACTTTTTCATGCTTGGCATTGGTCACGAGGTCATCCTTCGAAAGCTGCTGGCTGTTGAATCTCTAGACCTGAGCAGGGCCATCACGATCAGCCAGGCATGCATGTCCACGGACGAAAACTCGAAACAGATATCTTCCCAGCATCGAAACTCATCGGCAAGTACTGTGCATAAAATAATATCGTCGGCAGGGAGAGCTGCACATGGCGGGGCCTACTCGCCCGCGTTCACACGACCTGTAACTGCTCAAAGTACGCCATTGGGGGTGAATCAAATCTCGCCTTGTTGGTGTTGCGGGGGCTATCATCAAGCCTATTGTGTCTGTAAGCACTCTAATAATGACTCCACGAGGCAAGGTATTGTACTTGAACTGTGGTGACCTTAGTCTATTTATTACAGCTCCTGAGTGAGGGTACAGCATGGTGCACACCCTTTTATACCTGGTTACCTGTCGTGTACAGATGACCCCTAGGTCTCCATCAGTTGCGCCCCCTGGTGGTACAAGCATAGTGTATACAGTGTGAAGATACATCCAGTAGTCTTATGTAACTGTACATTGAGTGTACCGGGAGTATACTTATATTATACATACACAACATCACTCTCCCCTAAGTCTTGTGCCACTGGCCTTTGCATTGTGTGCTCTGGCCCTAGACTTGAATGCCCAAAGCCTATGCTTTGGCTTGGCTCTCTCTCTGTTGACCCCAAATCCTTATTGCCACAACATTGGGAAATGGTCAGCAGTGGACGGTTTGAGGTTGCCGTGGGGGTTGAGTGGGTTCTGGGTGTGATCCATGTGTGTCCATGGCTACATACATCCATTTTCACCCCCCCCCCCCCCCCCGCCCCCATACATAGACCATGTGTGCGGCTCAACACCTGCATGTGCATACATGTACAGAAAGAAAGAACAAAAAAACATAGGATTAGTTACATCACTGTTTGGGTTCTGCAGTAGTGGAACAAGTACATTTTACAGGTAAGGTACATACATGGTATCACAGTCTTAGCCCTGGGTTGTGTAGGTGCAGGTGGGTGAGGACGCTAATTCGAGAGTGACCAGACTGTGTCCAGGTTGTCTGATGGCGGCGCTGCGCCCCCTGCCAGCTGGGTGGGATCAGATCGCTCACCTAGCTGAGTCTCAGGGCCTTTGCCATTGCCTAGTGGTGGGCAGAGTCACAGGAATGTGTGGCCTCCCTGTCCTCCTTTGAGGGCTGCGGTGTCTCCCTGCTGCCCTTCAGCGGTAGTGGGAGCCTGGTCATCCCAGGTCCCATTGCTCCCGGTACTGGCCAGAGAGGTAGAGCCGATCAGGGGCAGGATACCGGTAGTGGTGGCTTTGCCATCCGCTGATCGCTGGCCCTGCATCTGGTATGCTCCCTCTGTGTGTGGCCACGCTCCCTGGGGCATCACATTGGTCCCGGAGGCGCAGGCTACATAGTTGGGTAGCCCGCTGGACCTGGGTGCTTCCGACGTGAGGTTGCCCTTGGTTTTGTCTGCATACATGTAGAACCCGGCATCGCACATCATTGCTTCATTTACTGTCATAATACATTGGTTCTGACCGCAATCACCCGACTTAACATGGTTAGTTACATTTACATACTTGCATTTGTCAATTACATTGCTTACATATGTATCACTGGCATCGCTGTATAAAGAGTGGAATTATCCCTTTAATTGTGATGGGTTGCTGGTCTCCTTTAAGAGGGCCTTGCAATCTTTACCACAATCCGGTTCGCTACTCGGAATCACGTGTTGCTCCCTCAACGCTGCCCCTCGTGGTCTGGCCATCACCATCTTTACTTCAGGCGCTTCACCTCGTGGTTCGGGCGCCATCTTCTTTCTCTCGACGAGGTAGGCTGCGGTAATCCTTTTCTCCCCAGGTTCTGCTTCGGAAGCAGGGAAATTACCTTCTGTGCCGACTTTCTTTCTCCGGAGTCCTGCCACTGGAGCCTGGAAGGTGAGGTCGGGTTGTTTCAGCTGGATCATCTCACAGTTGGGTTGAGCGGTCTGTGTCGTCTCCACGCAGTCGAGTTGGGCGGTTGGTTTTTCAGGTGCTGTGCTGGATCCAACTTCGGGGTACTGGAGAACATCGATTGCCGGAGGCTGGAGGTTTTCCCAGCTCCAATAGATCTTTTTCATCCATCTTCTTCCTAACAGCATTGGACCATCCCCAACAACGATCCACAAAGGTAACTTGTGCATCGCGCATTCATGGGACACCTGGACTTCCACACTGCCAACGACTGGGATGGTGTTGTTTGTGTAGGTGAGCAGCTTCACTTGGATCGGGATCATTTTAGAATGGATTTCTCAAAGGCCGTCTGATTCATCAGTGATTGGCTTGCCCCTGTGTCCACCTCCATCGTGACTGAAACATCATTGATTTCGACTTCCATTTTCAACGGAGAATTCTCGGTGGTGCAGGTAAACACTCCGTACACCTCATCGTGGGGCTGAGCTGCCTCATGGACTCTCTCTTCATCGACTTGGTGAGTAAAATTCGCATTCGCTGGAGGTGGCCCTTCATGTTGCAGCCTTTGCATGTATAGTCTTTGTAGTGGCACTGGTGGGCCCTGTGATTTCCTCCACAGTGCCAGCATGGGGTTGGCCGGTTGGCCCCATGTGGCGGACTCAGGGTTGCGGGACTCGGGATTCTGTTCTCTCTTCCCTGAGAGAGACTGCTTGCAACAGCCTTGCCTCTAAAAGGCACCAATTGGTTCACAGTACTTGCTGGGTTAGAGTCCTGGGGGTGAGTCATTTGCTTGGAATCGCAGGCTGAGACCATGAACGCCTGGCTCACGTTAATTGCCTTCTACATGGTGTCCGCAGAGAAGGCCCTTGTAACCAATTCCAATAACGAAGATGTCCCACAGCGCTTCGGTGAGGTGCTTTCCCAAATCACATGGTGCAGCCAATCGTCTGAGGTCTGCAGCATATTTTGCGATTTCTTGGCCTTCGGGTTGGCGGTGGGTGTAGAACCGGTGTCTGGCTGTGAGGATGCTCTCTTTAGATTTGAGCTGTTCCTGTATCATTGTTAAGAGCTCCGCATATGTTTTGATTGTTGTCTTCGCTGGGGCTAGCAAATCCCTGACAAGGCCATAGACGGTGGGTCCACAACTGCTGAGCAGGATGGCTCTGCGCTTATCAGCCAGCGAGGTCGGGTTGTCTCCCGCCAGGTCGTTCGCGATGAAAAAGTGTTCGAGCCTTTCCACAAAGGCCTCCCAATTTTCCCCATCAGCAAATTGTTGAAATGTGCTAAGGTTAGCCATTTTCATGTGGAAATTCATAATCTCGTCGCCAGTTATTGTGTCTATAAGCACTCTAGTAATGATTCCACGAGGCAAGGTATTGTACTTGAACTGTGGTGACCTTAGTCCATTTACTACAGCTCCTGAGTGAGGATACAGCATGGTGATCTCCCTTTTATACCTGGTTACCTGTCGTGTACAGGTGATTCCTAGGTCTCCACCAGTTGCACCCTCTGGTGCTACAAGCATAGTGTATACAGTGTGAAGGTACATCTAGTAGTCTTATGTAACTGTACATTGAGTGTACAAGAAGTATACTTATATTATACATACACAACAGGGCCCATCAATGCTGATTCAAGCAATACATGTGCAAAGGCTGTGCAACAATGGGGCACCTTCAGCGAATGTGTCCGCAACCGAGCAAGCGTGCTGCGACACACCACGTGGCTGAGGATGATCGATCCAGCGTGGATCATGCGGCACAGGCAACTCAGCCCGAGGACGAAGAAGTATATGGGGTACATTCTTTTACCAAAAGTCCTCCGATAATGCTGGAAGTTAAATTAAATGGGGTTCCTGTATCCATGGAATTAGACACGGGTGCGAGTCAGTCAATAATGAGCCAAAGGGCTTTTGAAAAGCTGTGGGACACTAAGGCAAAAAGACCCAAACTGAGCCCAATCAATGCGAAGTTGCATACCTACGTCAAAGAGCTCATACCAGTCATTGGCAGCACGGCAGTAAAGGTATCGTATGATGGAGTTGTGCATGATTTATCGTTGTGGATCATTCCAGGCAATGGCCCAATTCTGTTCGGCAGGAGTTGGCTTGAGAAAATTTAATGGAACTGGAACGATATTAAAGCTTTATCATCAGTGGATGACGCTTCGTGTGCTCAAGTGCTGAGCAAGTTTCCCTCGTTGTTCGAACCAGACATCGGCAACTTCATGGGAGCCAAGGTGCAGATCCACTTAGGCCTGGATGCAAGACCCGTCCATCACAAGGCTCGGGTGGTTCCGTACATGATGAGGGAGAAGGTCGAGATTGAACTGGACAGACTTCAACGGGAAGGAATCATATCGCCAGTCGAGTTCAGCGAATGCGCCAGTCCAATTGTCCCGGTGTTGAAAAATGATGGCACGGTCAGGATCTGCAGCGATTACAAGGTAACGATCAACCGAGTCTCAATACAGGATCAGTACCCGTTACCCAAAGCTGACGACCTGTTTGCAATGCCAGCGGGGGAGAAGTTGTTCACCAAATTGGACCTGACCTCCGCTTACATGACACAGGAGCTGGTTGAATCGTGGAAAAAACTGACGTACATCAACACACACAAAGGACTGTTTATATACCACAGATGCTCTTTTCGGAATTCGCTCAGCAGCAGCCATATTTCAGAGAAACATGAAGCGTTTGCTGAAGTCCGTCCCGAGAACCGTTGTGTTCCAAGATGACATCCTGATCACCGGTCGCGACGCCACCGAACACCTACACAATCTGGAAGAGGTTCTACGTTGTCTGGACAGAGTGGGACTCAGGCTAAAATGCTCCAAGTGTGTTTTCATGGCACAAGAAGTCGGATTCCTGGGGAGAAAGATTGCAGCAGACGGCATCAGGCCTACAGACTCGAAGACAGAGGCCATCAAGAATGCACCCAGACCCCAGAGTGTGACCGAGCTACGTTCGTTCCTGGGTCTTCTCAACTATTTCGGTAACTTTCTGCCTAGTTTGAGCACATTGCTAGAGCCCTTGCACATGTTGCTAAGAAAGGGTAATGAGTGGGTTTGGGGCAACTCTCAAGACAGAGCCTTTGAGAAGGCCAGGAACCTGCTATGTTCCAATAAATTACTGGTACACTATGACCCATGTAAGCGGTTAGTGTTGGCCTGCAACACCTCATCATAATGGGGCGGTTGTGTGCTCCAACCAGCCAATGTATCAGGCAAACTCCAACCAGTTGCAGACATGTCCAGGAGTCTGTCTAAGGCTGAAAGAGCCTACAGTATGGTAGAGAAAGAAGATTTAGCATGCATATGTGGGGTTAGGAAAATGCACCAATACCTGTTTGGGCTTCGGTTTGAGCTTGAAACAGACCACAAGCTGCTCATTTCATTGTTTTCTGAGAGCAAAGGTATAAACACCAATGCCTCGTCCCACATCCAAAGATGGGCACTGACATTATCCGCTTATGATTATGCCATTCGCCACAGGACAGGCACTGAAAACTGTGCTGATGCACTTAGCCAGCTACCATTGCCCACAACTGGGGTGGAAATGCCACAGTCCGCAGACTTTCTGCTGGTCATGGATGCCTTCAAGAGCGAGGGGTCACCTGTCACAGCTCACCAAATTAGGACCTGGACCAGCTAGGATCCTGTACTGTCAAGCGTAAAAAGGTGTGTCCTAAATGGAAATTGGTCTGCCATTCCCAGGGAAATGCACGATGAAATTAAGCTTTATAGCTGTCGCAAAGATGAATTGTCTATTCAGTCTGATTGTCTGTTATGGGGTAATCATGTTGTTATGCCAAAAAAAGGCTGGGGAACTTTTGTGGACTTGGAGTCATGTGTGCATCAGTGCAACACTTGCATGCAACTGAGCAACTGTGGAGGCTCCGCTGAGTCTATGGTCATGGCCATCCCAACCGTGTTCAAGGATCCACATAGACTTTGCCGGCCCCATTCTCGGCCAAATATTTTTAGTTTTAGTGGACGCTTACTCCAAATGGATTGAATGTGTAATCATGTCATCCAGCACGTCCACAGCCACTATTGAAAGCTTCCGGGCCATGTTCACCCATGGCCTGCCCGACATCCTTGTCAGTGACAACGGACCGTGTTTCACCAGTTCGGAGTAATGGCATCAAGCATGTCAGGTCTGCCCCTTTCAAACCCACGTCTAACGGTCAAGCTGAGCGGGCTGTCCAAACCATTAAGCAGAGCCTAAAATGTGTGACTCACGGCTCCCTTGTCCCGCATTCTGCTCAGATATGGGACGAGACCCCACTTGCTCACCGGGGTCCCTCCTGCCGAGCTGTTAATGAACAGAGGTCTCAAAACCAGGCTCTCCCTTGTACACCCGGATCTCAATGATCAAGTCGAAACCAGAAGGCAACGGCAGCAATGGTACCACGATCGCGCGGCCGTATCATGTGACACTGCTGTTCATGACCCTGTGTTTGTCCTGAATTATGGTCATGGTCCAAAGTGGATTGCTGGCATGGTTTTGGCCAAGGAGAGAAACAGGGTGTTTGTAGTAAAACTGTTAAATGGCCAAATGTGCAAGAAGCACATCGACCAAACCAAACTGTGACTCAGACAACCCAGAACAAATTGAAGATGACATCATCATCGACTAACCAACACACATCCAACCATCGGTTGACCCTTGTGTCATTCACGAAGCCGAACCTACCATCCCCGACACTCCTGTCTGACCGACTGCTCCACAATGCAGCAATGGTCCTACTAACTCACCCAAGCTTGGGTTCAAACTGAGAAGATCAACCAGGGAGCGGAAGGCCCCGGACTGTCTCAACTTGTAAATACAACCTGTACCAAGGACTTTTGGGGGGAATGATGTTATGTATGTTAACTGGGTTTTACCTGCCACCGGAGGGCGCAACTGTCGGAGTCCTAAAGGTCACTGGCAGACAAATGCAAGCTGTGTATATAATGTTGGCAGCCATGTTGAATCCTCACGTTGAGAATTAATAAACTGGAGTAAGGTCATGCCTGAACTAGCTCACCGTACTTAGCCTCGTGGAGTTATTCGATACTTAACACATCCTTTCAAGATTGAAGCGCTGAAGCTTCACCAGTATTTCCGCATAACTTACACCTCCAACACTAGGGATCAGCCTTGCGGCTCTTCTCTGCACTACCTCCAAAGCTTGAATATCTTCCTTGTATTTTGGCAACTAGAACTGGACATAGTCCTCAAAGTGATGTCTGACCACACCTTGTTAATCAAGCACAGCCAACTATACTTTATTTGTGGTATCTGATAGTGTCATAGAAACATAGAAAATAGGTGCAGGAGTAGGCCATTCGGCCCTTCGAGCCTGCACCACCATTCAATATGATCATGGCTGATTATACACTTCAGTACCTCATTCCTGCTTTCTCTCCATACCCCTTGATCCTTTTAGCCGTAAGGGCCACATCTAACTCCCTTTTGAATATATCTAACGAACTGACCTTTATGGTCCCCAATAGGCTCTACTCCTTCTTTAGTTATCTTCTTGCTCTTAATGTATTTATAAAACATCTTTGAGTTTCCCTTGCCAATATTTTTTCATGCTATTTCTTTGCTTTCCTAATTTCCTTTTTAATTTCACCCTTGCATTTTCTATACTCCTCTCGGGTTCCTCCAGTATTGAGCTCTTGGTATCTGTCGTATGTTTCCCTTTTTTTCTTTATCCTACCCTGTATGCCCCTTGACATCCAGGTGGCTCTAGATTTGTTAATCCCACTTTGTTTCTTTAAGGGAACATACTTGCTCTGACCCCTATCTCTTTCTTGAATGCCGCTCACTTCTCTGACACTGATTTACCTTCAAGTAGCTGTTTCTAGTCCACTTTGACTAAATCACATCTCAGCTTAGTAAAATTAGCTTTTCCCCAATTGAGAATTTTAATTCCTGGTCTACATAAGAACATAAAAAATAGCAGGAGTAGGCCATTTGGCCCCTCTAGCCTGCTCCACCATTCAATAAGATCACGGCTTTGTCTATTTCCATAATGACCCTAAATCTAACTGAATTATGATCACTACCACCAAAATGCCCATCCACCTGCCCAGCTTTATTGTTTAAAACTGAGTCTAGAACCGCCCTCTCTCTTGTCAGGTTTGCTATGTGCTGGCTTAAAAAAGTTCTCCTGAATGTATTTTAAGAATTCTGCTCCCTCTAGACCTTTTACATTAATTCTATCTAAGTTAATATTAGGGTAGTTGAAATCCCCTATTACTGCATTATTATTTTTGCACCTCTCAAAATTTTGCCTACATATTTGTTCCTCTATCTCCTCTGACTGTTTGGGGGTCGAAAGTACACTCCCAGCAGTGTGATTGCCCCTTTTTTGTTCTTCTGTTCAACCCATATGCCCTCATTTGCTGATCCTTCCAACATATCATCCCTTCTCACAGCTGTCATTGTTTCTTTAATCAATACTGCGACCCCGCCCCCCCTCCTTTTTTTCCCCCTCTCTATCCAATCTGAAAATCTAGTAACCAGGAATATTGAGCTGCCATTCCTGCCCTTCTTTCAGCCATGTCTCAGTAATAGCTATATCATACTCCCACGTGTCGATCTGTGCTCTCAGCTCATCTGTCTTATTCCCTAGACTCCTTGCATTGAAGAATATATCATTTAGCACTGCCAAACTCCCATGTTGTCTATTTTCTAGCCATTGTTTCCTATGCCTTCCAAATTTGCTTACTCATTTTCTGCCTTCTATAAGGGATGGTTTTCAGGGGGTCAGCTTTCCCTTCTGACCTTATATGAGCGGTTCCGAATCGCTCCCACACCCTTGGTTCTAGACACTGGAATTATGAAGGGACTGTGACAGACTTGGACAGATAATCGGTTTCAAGGTAGAAAGCAGGTATGGCTTTATTGTGTTTAAAAAGAAGTAAATGGCACACCTTTAATAACACACACAGAATAGGAATACCATTACACACTGAGGGGTACAACACATTGAATAAAATGTCAAATTACAGCCTGTGGGTAAAAGAATACAGCTTAAACTCTAAATGGGGTAAAGAGGAGAATGCAGATACATTTACACAAGTTATCCCAGCCTCCCCCCTCCCAACTCCCCTAACTAGCTCTGGGGGGGGTTCAGGGACGATGCTCACCAATCCCCTTTTGACAATTCCAATTCTGGGGTTTGCCTTAGTTGTCCACGTTCTGTAGTCTGTACCCCTTGGTAGCATAGGACCAGCTTGTAGAGTGGAAAAATCTTCGGTTTTGTCGGGTTGGTTCCGGTTGACTGTTTGATTTTCGGACCATCGCGACCACTTTCCGATAGTCGTTTTGAAAGCCTGTTTGCTGTCGTGGTGCTGTCCTTCTGGGTTTTAGAGATTCCTTTCGCTGATGTTTTGGGGTCCCACTTTTCGAGGCTGGTGTAGAACTTATGCAACGAGACTGCTAACTTAATAGTGTCTCTAGAAGCACATCTAACTGCCAGAACAGGCCTTCAGTTATACTAAAACAGGCTTCCTTATCTTTGCACTAAATCAGTTCTTGGGCTTTGTTTAAACTGTTCTGTCCATTGATTTTCAAATGTCTCCTTTGTTAGTGTTTTTGGTGGGCTAGTCAGCAGTAACTCGATTAGGGTGTGATGATATGCTATCACTGGTTTTGCATTGTTTTTGAGCCCATGATTTCCATTGTGCTTGATTGGGTAATTTGATTATCTCTTAGGGGGTGAATTGGTGTTGCATAGTTCCCCCAGACCGTCTGGGATCCTTAATACACGAATTTGCATCACAGAGGTTAGCCCAACCTCCTGTATTCGGTAACTCTTTTTCGCAGTCAAAATGTTGTAGAATCTTAAAATTGATATGCTCCTTCCCATAGATGTTTAGGGGATCTCAGGCTTCTGTAATTTAGGTCCATTTTGAATTCTCTTTTCAAAAAGTCCAAACACTGGGGGGGGGGGGGGGGGGACTCCATGAATGCGTCCCCTTTTATCCCCTGCAGGCTTCGTCTCCCCCTTTAAAACTCATTTGTCCCGAAGTTTTTCCTTCCATTTTAAAAGTCCAGAAAGGGATTCTTCTCCTCTGCAGGGAAAAGGTACCAGGAATCTTTGCAAAATATTGGTAAATTCTACACTTCCATTTCCAGCTTTTATTCTCTCCCTTCTGAATCTATTTTCAGGTTCCCATCCCCCTGCCAAGCTAATTTAATCCCTCCCTAACAGCACGAGCTACACCCGCCCCGCCCCGCCCCTCCCCTCCCCCCAGCGAGGGTATTGGTCCAGGCCCTGTTGAGGTGCAACCCATCCGGTTTGTACAGATCCTACCTCACCCAGAAACATTCCCAATGCCTCAGGAATCTAAAGCCCACCTTCCTGTACCATCTTTCCAGTCACGCAGTCACCTGCTCTATTCTCCCATTTCTGTATTCACTAGCACGTGGCACTGGGAGTAATCCGGAGATTACTACCTTTGAGCTTCTACTTTTTAAATCTCTTTCCTAGCTCCCTAAAATCTGCCTGCAGGACCTCACCTCTCTTTCTACCGATGTCATTGGTGCCGATATGGACCACGACCTCTGGCAATTTACCCTCCCCCCCCACCCTCAGAATGTCCTGAAGTCGTTCAGTGACATCCTTGACCCTGGCACCAGGCAGGCAACATACCATCCTGGAGTCACGTCTGCGGCCGCAGAAGTGCCCGTCTGTTCCCCTATCGAATCCACTACCCACCTCCCTCCCCCACCTCCATTGCTGTAACTTTGGTGAATGATCGCCGGAAGCTGTTACACATGGAAACAGGGTTTCTGCCAAAGTTAGTGGTGGAGTGGGAGAAGCCTAAAGGGATTCACCCCTAAAGTTGCACTGAAACATGTCAACCAAAGCAACAATGCATTATCTACAGAAACTTTTTATATTAAACGCATGTCTGATTGCTATTAGCTCCAGAGTATTCAATTAAGGAAACCAGGAATAATCATCTCAGAAATAGTGTCTGCACAATCTCTAAACATGAAAAGTGTTAACTGATTTTATCTATAAAAATGGAAAATATTTGTATTTTTTCACAAATTCTTTTAATTTTAGAACTGTCAATTTCTAAGTTGCTGTTTTGTTTATTCTCTCTAATATAAACAAGTTATGACTGTTCCCCACACTCTTCATTACTGAGCAAGGGGGCAGACACACAAGTTATGCTCAGGCCGTAGTCTCCCTTGGAATGATCATTATGAAGCTCACAAAAAATGTGAGTTGACTTGCCATCCCATTATCTCACCACCTCCTCCTCTGGGCAACACTGTACTCAATTGGAGGTCTAGTATTTGCCACGAGGTGAAAGAGCAAACAAATGAGCACTGCAATTTTAAATGAGCATAAAAGGTAATTCATCATTCTTACAATTTTGTTAGCCAGAACAGCTTTTTATCTCTATTAAAAACTGGATGTGCTGGAAACACTCAGTAGGTCAGGCAGCATCTATGGAGAAACAAAGTTAATGTTTCAAATGACCAGAAACTTTGGCTGGGATTTTGCTCACCTTGGCAGGTCTGGGGCGGGCAATATCGGTGGCGGATTACGGCCCCGCTGCTGGCTCCATCCCGTTGCCCAAGATGAATTTACGTTGATAGGGATTGTTAAGCCTGCCCAGCGCATTTCCTGGTTCAATTAGAGGAAGTGGGTCTGGTGACATCATTCATGACGCGTCATCAGCCGGTTTCCTTAAAGAGACCATGGCCATCTTACTTTTGACATTTGTGCTGTCAAGTGTTCTACAGCAAACTATGACAAGCACTGCACAGAGATGCAGGGCTACACCTAGGTTCTCATATGGAGGGAGTCACAGGTCCTCTTCCCTTCCCATGGGCAGAAGAGACCTCCCCAGGAGACCAACACAGCCTGGTTGCACATTGCAGAAGGGGTCACAAGCAGGGATGTGATCAGGAGGATTTGGGTGTGATGACGCAATCCTTTCAATTATCTCATTAGATCAAGAAACGTTTGTACAAGGCCACACTCACCTTCATCCTGCTGTGCCTTTCATCACATCCCCATCACTCTGCTTCCCTACCCTACCCCTGCACATCCTTACTCACCCAACTTACCTTACACCTCCACCCATCCCTCTCTATCTACATTATCACATCCCCATCAGATTAGCCACCCCTCACACTCATCCTAGTACAATCATACCAACTAACAATACACAACAGTATGCACTTGGTTGGTTTATCCAATGTTCATGTAAAGTTTTTGTTAATGTGCTGCCAAACATTGAACCTTTTATTTTGAACAATTTGCATCTTGGGTCAGATTAGTGAGCACTCGTGGAAGTGGCTCAATGAGTTGCAGTGAATGGTAAGACAAAATGATACTCCCCACAATGGTGGAGTGTGAAAGGAATGGCTTAGACATTGTCGGGATGCTTTATGATGTTAGCGTGGTGCATCATGTGGCAGCCAGGGTGTAAAGCATTAAGTGAAGAAAATCTGGCCATGGTGAGGTCATCCCTGGCATCAATGTGCTTGGGTTCTGGTGCCCTCTGTCCTGTGCAGCATCAGATGCTTGTGGAGAAGTTTGGTGGTGTTGTTGGTGCTGCTGGTGTGCCTGGTGCTGCTGGTGTTAGGGATGATCGCAGTCAGATTCTGAGGACCAAGATGAGACAGTATAAAGGGCACCCATGTTGATGGAATAGATGGCAGGTGAAGTAGAGATGACTGGTGAGAGTTCTTCTAACGAAGTGAGACTGGATGGAGAGTGGAAAGCCAGCAGAATCCGTGCTGGAAATGGACTGAGAAACAGCAAAAGGCAGGAGGCAACAGAGCAGAGTAGCACTGGGGTAAGTGTAAACCACAAGGTGATAGGAAGGGACAATATGTATGAATATAAAGGGGCTGCAGGAGGGGTCAAAACTAAAAATCATGGTTTAAAAACTAGTATTAAAACACTCTACCTAAATGCACGCAGCATTCGAAATAAAGTAAATGAGTTGACGGCACAAATTACAAATGCGTATGATTTGGTGGCCATTACAGAAACATGGTTGCAGGGTGGCCAAGACTGGGAATTAAACATACAGGGGTATCTGACAATTCGGAAAGATAGACAAAAAGGGAAAGGAGGTGGGGTAGCTCTGTTAATAAGGATGATATCAGGGCAGTTGTGAGAGACGATATTGGCTCCAATGAACAAAATGTTGAATCATTGTGGGTGGAGATTAAAGATAGTAAGGGGAAAAAAGTCACCGGTGGGCATAGTTTATAGGCCCCCAAATAATAACTTCATGGTGGGGCGGACAATAATCAAGGGAATAATGGAGGCATGTGAAAAAGGAACGGCAGTAATAATGGGGGATTTTAAACTACATTACGATTGGTCAAATCAAATCGCACGGGGTAGCCTTGAGGAGGAATTCATGGAATGCATACGGGATTGTTTCTTAGAACAGTATGTTACAGAACCTACAAGGGAGCAAGCTATCTTAGATCTGGTCCTGTGTAATGAGACAGGAATAATAAATGATCTCCTCGTAAAAGATCCTCTCAGAATGAGTGATCACAGAATGGTTTAATTTATAATACAGATTGAGGGTGAAGAAGTAGTGTCTCAAACGAGCGTTCTATGCTTAAACAAAGGGGACTACAGTGGGATGAGGGCAGAGTTGGCTAAAGTAGACTGGAAACACAGACTAAACGGTGGCACAATTGAGGAACAGTGGAGGACTTTTAAGGAGCTCTTTCATAGTGCTCAACAAAAATATATTCCAGTGAAAAAGAAGGGCGGTAAGAGAAGGGATAACCAGCCGTGGATAATCAAGGAAATAAAGGAGAGTATCAAATTAAAAACCAATGCGTATAAGGTGGCCAAGGTTAGTGGGAAAATAGAAGATTGGGAAAATTTTAAACGACAGCAAAGAATGACTAAGAAAGCAATAAAGAAAGGAAAGATAGATTATGAAGGTAAACTTGCGCAAAACATAAAAACGGATAGTAGAAGCTTTTACAGATATATAAAATGGAAAAGAGTGACTAAAGTAAATGTTGGTCCCTTAGAAGATGAGAAGGGGGATTTAATAATGGGAAATGTGGAAATGGCTGAGACTTCAACAATTATTTTGCTTCGGTCTTCACAGTGGAAGACATAAAAACCATGCCAAAAATTGCTGGTCACGGGAATGTGGGGAGGACCTTGAGATAATCACCATCACTAGGCGGGGTAGTGCTGGACAGGCTAATGGGATTCAAGGTAGACAAGTCCCCTGGTCCTGATGAAATGCATCCCAGGGTATTAAAAGAGATGGCAGAAGTGAAAGCAGATGCATTGGTTACAATCTACCAAAATTCTCTGGACTCTGGGGAGGTACCAGCGGATTGGAAAGCAGCTAATGTAACGCCTCTGTTTAAAAAAGGGGGCAGACAAAAGGCAGGTAACTATAGGCCAGTTAGTTTAACATCTGTAGTGGGGAAAATGCTTGAAGCTATCATTAAGGAAGAGATAGCGGGACATCTAGATAGGAATAGTGCAATCAAGCAGACGCAACATGAATTCATGAAGGGGAAATCATGTATAACTAATTTACTGGAATTCTTTGAGGATATAACGAGCATGGTGGATAGAGGTGTACCGATGGATGTGGTGTATTTAGATTTCCAAAAGGCATTCGATAAGGTGCCACACAAAAGGATACTGAAGAAGATAAAGGTACGCAGAGTCAGAGGAAATGTATTAGCATGGATCGAGAATTGGCTGGCGAACAGAAAGCAGAGAGTCAGGATAAATGGGTCCTTTTCGGGTTGGAAATCGGTGGTTTGTGGTGTGCCACAGGGATCGGTGCTGGGACCACAACTGTTTACAATATACATAGATGACCTGGAAGAGGGGACAGAGTGTAGTGTAACAAAATTTGCAGATGACACAAAGATTAGTGGGTAAGCGGGTTGTGTAGAGGACACAGAGAGGCTGCAAAGAGATTTAGATAGGTTAAGCGAATGGGCTAAGGTTTGGCAGATGGAATACAATGTCAGAAAATGTGAGGTCATCCACCTTGGGAAAAAAACAGTAAAAGGGAATATTATTTGAATGGGGAGAAATTACAACATGCTGCGGTGCTGAGGGACCTTGTGCATGAATCCCAAAAAGTTATTTTGCAGGTGCAGCAGGTAATCAGGAAGGCGAATGGAATGTTGGCCTTCATTGCGAGAGGAATGGAGTACAAAAGCAGGGAGGTCCTGCTGCAATTGTACAGGGTATTGGTGAGGCCCCACCTGGAGTACTGCGTGCAGTTTTGGTCACCTTACTTAAGGATATACTAGCTTTGGAGGGGGTACAGAGACGATTCACTAGGCTGATTCCGGAAATGAGGGGGTTACCTTATGATGATAGATTGAGTAGACTGGGTCTTTACTCGTTGGAGTTCAGAAGGATGAGGGGTGATCTTATAGAAACATTTAAAATAATGAAAGGGATAGACCAAATAGAGGCAGAGAGGTTGTTTCCACTGGTCGGGGAGATTAGAACTAGGGGACACAGCCTCAAAATACGGGGGAGCCAATTTAAGACCGAGTTGCGAAGGAATTTCTTCTCCCAGAGGGTTGTGAATCTGTGGAATTCTCTGCCCAAGGAAGCAGTTGAGGCTAGCTCATTGAATGTATTCAAATCACAGATAGATAGATTTTTAACCATTAAGGGAATTAAGGGTGATGGGGAGTGGACGGGTAAGTGGAGCTGAGTCCACGGCCAGATCAGCCATGATCTTGTTGAATGGCAGAGCAGGCTCGAGGGGCTAGATGGCCTACTCCTGTTCCTAATTCTTATGTTCTATGCTTGTGGCTCAGGAAAGTGATGATGTGTCATGTAGGAGCTCTTACCGTACATTTGAAGCTGTCAAGTAAACAGCTGGAGCAATGGCCACTGAACTCCCACCTCAGGTTGACAACTGTGGTCCCCGAACAGCATGGCTCCGGTGGCCAAGAAGTTAAAGTTAAAAAGCAAGTTAAAAAAGCCTGTTAATAAGAAATAGGAGCAGGAGTTGGCCACCTGGCCCCTCAAGCCTGCTCCACTATTTAATAAGATCATGGCTGATCTGATCATGGACTCAGCTCCACTTCCTTGCCCGCTCCCCATAACCCTTTATTCCCTTATTGCTCAAAAATATGTCCATCTCCAGCTTAAATATATTCAATGACCCAGCCTCCACAGCTCTCTGGGACAGAGAATTCCATACATTTACAACCCTCAGAGAAGAAATTCCTCCTCATCTCAGTTTTAAATGGACGGCCCCTTATTCTGAGACTATGTCCCCTAGTTTTAGTTTCCCCTATGAGTGAAAATATCCTCTCTGCATCCACCTTGTCGAACCCCTTATTATCTTATATGTTTCGATAAGATCACCTCTCATTCTTCTGAACCCCAATGTGTATAGACCCAACCTACTCAACTATATTCATAAGTCAACCCCCTCATCTCCAGAATCAACCTAGTGAACCTTCTCTGAACAGCCTCCAATGCAAGTATATCCTTCCTTAAATACGGAGACCAAAACTGTATGCAGTACTTTCGGTGCAGCCTCACCAATACCCTGTACAGTTGTAGCAGGACTTCTCTGCTTTTATACTCTATCCCACTTGCAATAAAGACCAACATTCCATTTGCGTTCCTGATTACTTGCTGTACCTGCATACTAATTTTTTGTGTTTCATGCACAAGGACCCCCAGGTCCCTCTGTAGTGCAGCACTTTATAATTTTTCTCCATTTAAATTATAATTTGCTTTTCTAATTTTTCTGCCAAAGTGGATAACCTCACATTTTCCCACATTATACTCCATCTGCCAATTTTTTGCCCACTCACTTAGCCTGTCTATATCCCTTTGCAGATTTGTTGTGTCCTCCTCACAATTTGTTTTCGCACCCATCTTTGTATCATCAGCAAATTTGGCTACATTACACTCGGTCCTTTCATCCAAGTCATTAATATAGATTGTAAATAGTGGAGGACCCAGGATCGATTCCTGCGGCACCCCACTAGTCACTGTTAAGGGTATATTAAGTACATTATAATGAATTTAATTGGGCCCCTGCCTATCGGGTCTGCTCAATGCGGACAGACCAGACATTGGAAAAGGCTCGTTGCAGTAGGTTCCCGACCTGCTGTTATAAAACTTTTCCACCTGACCAGCCACCCATTGCACCCACTGACACCCCAGAATATTCCAGCCTTTAACTCTGTTCCTCTCTCCACATGTTGCTGGACCTGCTGAATGTTTCTAGTATTTTCAGTTTCCATTTCAGATTTCCATCAGCTGCAGGATTTTGCTTCAGTTTTTAAAATCTTTTTTATGCCTATTCCAATCCTTTCCCCATATCCCTTACTTCCTAAAGAAGCGTATATTTCCCTTTTAAACACATCAACTGATTCTGAATCTACAGCGTTTATTGGTTACAGATCAGTCACACTGATCAAGGAGAAAAAACAAACTTAAAAGTATCGGAGACTTAATAATTTAGCTTCATTTTATATAAATTCAAATAAGATAAATACTACTTTTGTTTTCTTCCACTGGTTCCCGTGCAATTGGCAAAGTAAGGACAGGAGGAGGGAAATCACTGTACAGGGAGGCAGGAGCAATTTGGAGCTGCAGCAGTCATTTTCATCTACATGCCACCATATGAAATTGTCTTCAACGTAAAACAGGACTGCTTCATGAGCCAACAGAAACAGAGATGTCATATTTATTCAATTTCCAATAAAACATATAAAAGAATTAGAAGGCAGAATTGTTTGGGAAGCAAGCATGGGTATAACTGTCAGACTTAAATGACTTTACAGTCTGAAAAATGAGCTCTTGCGTGTGGAATCTGATTTTACAAATGTTCTTCTCACAGATGATAAATTACTCTGCCGTGAAGATGAATGGTTTTGAACAGTGAAAAATGAAACTGAATGCCATATTATTTTTCCAAGGTAAGCTGAAAATGTACCGGTTGACTAAAACCATTATCAATTAAACATACAGCTAGCAGTTCAAAAAACTGTGAATGCTTTTAACCATCACTGAAAACAAGAGGAATGTTATAAATCATGTAAGGGTGTGTTACAATTCAAGCATTTTGAGTACCTGCATCTTGTATTAATTTATTTTGGAGGAAAAGTTGAAGAAAGTTGAAGTGTAAATGTGTAAGGGGAAAAAATAACAGACTTTTAGAAATGTCATTGCAATGTTTTTATTTCAGTTTTGTTTGTTTAAAAATATGTATTGGGGCATGTTCACATATCAGGTAAAATGGCTGCTGATCCTAACTGTTAAAATGCACACTGTATAGAATAGGTAAACAGAGAGTACTTTTTCCAAGAATGGATAAGGTGCCTCATAATGCATAATGGAAAATCCAGACTGGAAGTTTACATTACAAATTTACAGTTAAAATTATACTGGCCATTTACGACTTGGAGGAAACACAGAAATAATTAAATCTGTAATCTACACCAGATGCAAGTTCCATTTAGTATCAACTGCATCATGGACTGAAATTGATTCTTATTTAGTCAAAATTTGTGAACTGTGCAAAATTAATATCTTGCTATTTGAATAGTAAAATATAGACTAAATACAAATAACAGTAGCAGACATTAATTGCACTGAAAAATCTTCACTTGTTTCAGACGAGTGATTAATTTCAGAAAATACAGATTTAGATCATTTGTATATACATGAGGAGTCTCTAGAAATGTAAACATTTCAGAATTATTGCTGGGTAGATTCCGTGTTACATCGTTGGGACTGAAAGCAAGTTAGGAGATGACGGAGTATTTTCACTGACCTAGTGCTCCCAATGGGGAACTATGCTCAGGTCAGAGATATGGGTACAGCCCTCATTCGGTGATCCACACTCCCTTGAATGTGGCTCCCGGTTGAGAGTATGGAATTTAGCCAAATATTTGTAGCAACAGTAGTTTTTGAAAGAACATAACTTTTTTGGTTTGAAAGCTATTATAGCAACCAAAGCATGAAATTGACAATTAGCTTGACACTATTCCAGCAACCTAAGCAAGAGGGTTCTTGCCCATTGTTAACCTTAAATGAATGTTAAAGCATAAAGCATACTCTGCCTTGGGTATTGGAGGGGAACACTTATGTTGTTCTAGTGGCACCTCATGTCACTATTATTAAAATTTCATCCATTAGAAATTAATCAACAATGAAAAAACTATTTTGCAGCACTGACAGGTATCCCAACTTGAGGTACAGGATTCTGATTCAAAGATGTGACAAATATATACACACACATATTGTACAGCCAATAAATTTGCACCTTAGTACAAAAAAATTGTAAATTCTACAGGACAATGTGTTTTTCTTTTTTGATCATACCCAAGGCTGCCAGCCTGGGAAGAGTCGACTGAGGTTCTTTGGATCTCTGGCTTGCTGTATGAGTAGATTCACCTGTCCACCCACACTAAGGACGGCACCCTCCTCAACTCCCTTCAGCTTCTCCTGCAGTCTCAGAAGTACACGTTCTGCCACTTTATTGATGCTCTTGATATCACTGTTGAAAAAAATAGCAGATCAACACAGATCAATAGCAGCAGTATAAAGGCAAGATACAAAAACAACTTGCATTTATATAGCACCCTTGTCAGAGAAAAAAGCCCCAAAGGGTTTTACAGAAGTTTAATCAGACAAAAATTGATTCCGAGCCATAGAAAGGAAGTGTGAAGTGGTTTGTGTTGGGACCACTGCTCTTTTTGATAATATTAATGACCTGGACTTGGGTATACAGGGTATAATTTTAAAGTTTGCAGACGATATGAAACTCGGAAATGTAGTAAACAACGAGGAGCACAGTAACAAAATGGGCAGACACATGGCAGATGAAATTTAACGGAGAGAAGTGTGAAGTGATTAATTTTGGTAGGAAGAATGAGGAGAGGCAATATATACAAAATGGTGCAATTTTAAAAGGGGTGCAGGAACAGAGAGACCTGGGGGAGTACATACACAAGTCTTTGAAGGTGGCAGAACAAGTTGAGAAGGCTGTTAAAATACAGGATCCATGGCTTTATAAGTAGAGGTATATAGAATAGAAAAGCAAGGAAGTTATGCTAAACCTTTTGTAAAGCACTGGCTAGGCAAAGCTGAAGTATTGTGGCCAATTCTGGGCACCACACTTTAGGAAGGATATCAAGGCCTTGGAGAGGGTGCAGAGGAGATTTACTACAATTGTCCCAGGGATGGAAGACTTCAGTTATTTGGAGAGACTATAGAAACTGAGGTCGTTATCCTTAAAGCAGAGCATTGTAAGGGGACATTTGATAGAGGTATTCAAAATCTTGAAGGGTTTTGATAAGAGTAAATAAGGGTCCATAACTAGAAGGCAGATTTAAAATAATTGGCAAAAGAACCAGAGGCGACATGAGGAACAACATTTTTACGCAGCAAGTTGTTATGATCTAGAATGTGCTATCTGAAAGTGTGGTGCAAGCATATTTAGTAATAACATTATAAAGGAAATTGGATAAATACTTGAAAAGGAAAAATTTGCTGGGCTATGAGAAAAGATCAGGGGAATGGGACTAATTGGATAGATCTTTTAAAGAGCCGGCACAGGCACGATCGGCTCGTTCTGTGCTGTATCATTCTATGAAATGACTAGGAGGGGGTCACTAAAAGCTTGGTCAAAAAAGTAGGTTTTAAGGAGGGTCTTAGAGGAGGGAAGAGAGGTAAGTGAGGCAGGGAGATTTAGGATGGGAATTCCAGAGTTTAGTGCCTAGATGGCTAATGACATGGCCACCAATGGCAGGGTGAAAGGAGCAGGCATACACAAAAAGTCAGAGTTGGAGGAACGGAGACTTGTTGGTGGGTTGGAGGTTACAATGATAGGCAGGGGGATCCCAAGAAGGGATTTAAACACGAGGATGAGAGTTTTAAATTTGAGGCGATGGTGGACCGAGAGCCAATGTAGGTGAGCAAGACATGGTACAGTATAGGATATGGGCAGCAGAGTTTTGATTTATGGAGGGTGGGGGCCAGTAAGGAGAGCATTAGGACAGTCGAGTCTGGATGTGACAAGATACATGTAGGAAAGTATTGAGAACAGAAGTACAATTTTGTGTTGTATCTAGCATTTCCACTGATCAATTTGGATAATTCAACATCACTGTTTTGTTCTTCATTTTGTGCTTAAAACAAATTTCAAACAGGTAAAGTTATTCAATGGACTCTGAATGAGTCGGATTTATATGTTTAGATGGAGTTCAACATTTTCTGTTGCATAGTGATGTAAATATTGTAAAGAAGCCTTTTTATTGCTTATTTGGCCTTCTTTAAAACTGGACAATCAAGAAACTTGATTATACTAAGTGGCGAACGTGGCACTAAATCACAGAAACTTATAACACAGAAGGAAGCCATTGGCCCATTGTGCCTGTGCTGGCTCTTTGAAAGGCCAGTTGTATTTAGCTAAATATCCCTGCTTTGGGTCTGTATCTCTAAGTTCCTTATCCTCAAGTACCTGTCCAACTCCCTTTTAAAATGATTGATGGAATCAGCTTCCACCACCTTTTCAGGTAGAGCGATCCAGATCCCGAAAACTGTGAAAAAATTCCTCCTCGTCTTCCCTCTAGATCTTTTTCCAATGATTTTGAATCTATGACCTCTCGCTTTGACCCACTCACCAGAGGGAACATTTTTCCCTATTTACTCTATCAAAACCAATCATCATCTTGTAAACCTCTATTTGGTCACCTTCTCAGTTCTTCTCCAACCTCTCCTCATAACTGAAGTCCCTCATCCCTGGTAACATCCAGGTAAACCTCCTCCATACCCTTTCTAAGGCCTTTACAGCTTTCCTGAAGGAGAAGATTTCTGTTAAATATGGAATCTGACAAAATGATTTCTTGGTAAAGTAACTAAGATTCACATTAGGATTATATATTATCTGACTACTTTTTACCTCCCCAAGTTTTACAATGGTTGTGCAAATGCAGCAATTCCATGTGCCTGTATAAAATGTGCACTGGCAATCTGACATCCTGGCCTCGTGTTCTTAAAGGTGTATGTGCCCTAGTTTTGAAAGTACAGGGAAATAGTATTTTTTGCCCATTTTGATTTGCTTCCCCGGCCTTTTTAAAAGGAGCATCTTCTTTTGCCATTTTGCAGTTTACAGCAGATTTTTCCTTTTACTATTGTTTATGTATTCATTGAAGGGAGTTGCACTCAATGGAAATAGCTCCCACTGGATAGATGAGCATTTCTTTGAGAAATCCTCACCCTCAGGGAGCAAGATGAGGAGTTCTACAAGTGGGAGTAAAGATAGCCTGAGCAGGCCTGCCTTATGCATGGAAGCAGATGTTCAGATAGCCCCACAGTTCCTGGGTACGTCTGAGGACATCTGTCTTCACTGCTTACGCTTAACAAAGGAGGCAGGTCTCTGACCTTTTCTGTCTCCTGCAGTTGGACCTCTAAGCCTTGTCCACGACTGGAAGGCTTACCAGAGACACAAAGTCACTATTGTCTTGAACTTCTATGTGACCAGCACCTTTCAAGCTTCCTCAGGTGATATCTGAGGCGAATAGCATAGATGCCTTTAAGGGAAAGCTAGATAAGTACATGAGGGAGAAAGGAATAGAAGACTATGCAGGTAGGGTTAGATGAAATAGGGTGGGAGCATAAACAGCAGCATAGACTAGTTGAGCTGGATGACCTGTTTCAGTGCTATAAATTCTATGTAATGGTGAAGAAAAAAGGACCAAGGATGGATCCCTGGCTACACCAGAGGTGAAATCCATGTTTATTCTTTTGTTTGTATATAATCAGTTGCCATGTCAAAATAAAGACTCATATATATTACAGTAGGTCCAAAAGCAACCAAGACTTTGAGTGAGTTACAATAATATGAAGTTTTCTGAGCTGAATACAAACATTGTGTAAATAATCTTATCCATGTGGTTTTTCTCCTGGCCTCTGTCCAACACATTCCCTGATGACACCTGAACATTGGAAACATACTGGGGAGAATTTTAATCCCCAAAAACAGGTGGGTTGGGGTCAGGTGGGAGATTCAAGTGTTAAAAAACGGAATCCCGACCCCAACCCTCCCCTTTGCAGTTTTAACGGAGGAGAGACGGCTGGCGTGCCTCAGATTTAACCACCATTACAAATTTAACTGTGGCTGGTCGGGTTTCGCAGGACTCGGGGAACCAGCCAACTAAAGTAAGGCGAGGACGGCTGGATCCAGGAGGCAGCTCACCCACCTTCACCGTGATTGGAGACACACCACAGGCCTCCGATCACTGTCTGCCCACACCCCCACCCCCGCAATGAGGCTTCCGAATCACTCTCCCAAACCCCGAGGCCTCCAATCAACCCCCCCCCCCACCCCAACACGAGGCCTCCGATCCCCTTCCAAGACTCCCTCTCTCCCCCTCCCCTCTCCCCCTCCCCCCGCTGATGCTCCGGCCCCAATCCTCTACTCCCTAACCCTCACGATGCTCCTCTGGCTGGTCCTGACGCCCCCCCCCCCCCACTGATGCTCCCCTGGCCGGCCCTGATGCCCGCCCCACCGATGCCCCCTTCCCCCACCGGTGCTGCCCCAGCCGGCCCTGATGCCCCCTCCCCACCAATGCTCCTCCGGCTGGCCTTGATGCTTCCCCCCACTCCTGATCCGCCTCCAGTTGGCACTGATTTTTTCTCTCTCTCTCTCTCTCTCTCTCCCCACACCCCATGGATGCTCCTCTGGCTGCCCCTGATCCTCTCTCTCCCTCCCTGCACCCCCCGATCCTCCTCCGGTCAACCACAATCCTCTCTTCTGCCACCGCTCCCCCCCCAACCTCATCCGGCTCCCAACCAATTCCTCCCTCCCTCCCTCCTCTTTGCAGCTTAATGCTGCATGTCTACCCACCCGTAGCCTGCCAGCCTCTCCATCTGGCTGGCTGCAATTCGGAAACAGAGCTTTGAAATGCAAATCAGGCCCAGCTGTTAAATTCTCCTGGGTTTTCCAACCACTTTCTAGCACCCTCGTCCAGCTCCTGACTAAAATACTGAGAGAGGAATCATTGACACAAAGCAGCAGCCTTTTGCTCCTCCGTGCAGTGCATAACAATGAGTCAAGTCACATTGGCACCGTATGATCATTAATGTTGCCCTAGCCGCTATATCTTAAACTAATGTTGATTCTTACACGGTCTTTCCATCACACACTGTGTCATCCCTAGCTATAGTGGAGTTCAGTGTGGAATGGAGATCTGCATCTTCTTCAGGTCTCTGCTGCAGGTTAAGTGCTTTTAAAGGATTCATGGTCCAGTCAAAAAGAGGATCGTACAGCAGCACCTGGAAAGTGTGTGGAAAAGAGAGTTTAAGAGATGGGTCTGTATGACTAATAACAATAACATGCCTTAACAAAGACTCACCTCACATTTTAAACTGATACAGCTTCAAAATGTTCATGTTTTTATGGACACATATGACTCCAAACAGTGAACACTGCTGCTAAGTGGCCAAAGTAGAACTTAATATTGTTATTATTATTTTTTTTTTAATTGCACTTGTTAAAGTATCAAATAACTTGCATTTATTTGGTGCCTTTAACATGAAAAAACATTCCAAGATGCTTCATAAACAGAAGTCATTAAGAGGCCCTAAGCCAGGAAGAGATTAGGAGAGATGATCAAAGATTAGGTTCGAGATGGGTTTTAAAAACGTTTTTAGAAGTGCAGAGATGGAGAGGTTTGCAGAAAGTAAGAGCAAGGTGGCTAACTGCTCTGTCACCATGCTGGGGTGAAGGGGGAGGGGTTTGCAAGGGAGAATCAGAAGAACAAGAAGTTTGGGAGAAGATAGAGAGCTGGAGGAGATTGCTGAGATGGAGTGGGATAAGGCCATGGAGAGAATTATAGGAGGTTAAGGATTTTGAATTGAATACATTGGGAGACAGGGAGCCCATGTAAGAGAATGAGGACAGTGGTGCCGGGTAGGTGGGATATAGTGCAGGACAGGACATGTATGGCAGTTTATAGACAGCAGAGGATGGGAGACAAGAGAGAAGATTGTTGGAGTAGTCGAGTTTGAAGGTGACTAAGGTAGTGGGGCTGAGGTAGTGGCGGAGGTGGGCAACGTTGTGGAAATGGAAGCAAGCAGCCTTGGTAATGATAAGATGTGGGTAGTAAAGTTCAGCCCAAGATAAAACAGGAGACCAAAATTCAAATGATCTGCCCGAGTGTGTGGCTAGGGTGTGGGATGGACTTAGTGGCAATGGAGTGGAGAATGTGACTTACGTCTTCCCAATGTTGAGCTGGGGAAAGTTGTGACTTGTCCAGGATTTTATGTCGGACAAGTTGCCTGAGAATACAGAGACAGTCAAGGGCCAAAAAGAAGTGGTGAAGAGATAGAGCTGGGTATCATCAGTATACATGCGAAAGCCGACCTAGGCTTGTGGATGATGTCGCTAAAGGGGAAACATGTAGATAAGGAAGAGGAGTTGGCCAATATTAGATTTTTGGAGTGATGTTATAGGGGAGGGAAGGAAAACCGTGGCTGGAAGTATGCTACATTTGGATAGACAGGAATGAAACCATGCAAGGACAATCCCATGGCGCTGGATGAGAGGAGAAGCATTGAAGAATGATGTTATGATCAACCATAGTGAACAATGCAGAAAGGTCGAGGGGGAATAGCTCACCATAGTCAGTCACAGAGAATGTGGTTAGTGAAGTTTTGGGAGAGATGGGAATGGACCTGGGAGTCAACAACATGCTCAACGACCTTAGAAAAGAAAGAAAAATTAGACATTGGATGGTAATTGGACAGGATGGATAAGTGGAGACTGGATATTTTAAGGAAGGGAGATAGACAGTGCCAGAGAAAAAGAGAACCACTGATGATATTAGCCAGCGTGGAGCCAGGAAGGAAAGTTGAGTGGGGAGGGAAGCAAGAGCAAGATGTGGGTCTCATGGACGAGATTAGCTTGGAGAGGGTGGGGTGGGGATAAGGTGGAGGAGAAACTGCATAAAGATAGTTTTCCTGGCCTAAAGCGAATGGCAGGTTGGAGGCTGAAGGATGGGAAGGAAACAGCAAAAGCAGCTGCACAAATGGGCTCAGTCTTAGAGGCAAACAAATCCACGAGCTCCTTGCATTTGGTGTTTGATGTGAGGGTGAAATTCAAAGTGTAACAACTACTTGTACATTCATTTAGTATCTGTTTAATGGGGCAATAAATAAGTTACCTCGACAATAGTTAGTAAGGCTTCTTGGGAACTTCTCATAACCTCCATTGTCTTTTCACAACACCTGAATGAAATGTCACAGAAAATGTTATTGGGGACAAGTTGGCACAGTGTCCTTTCACCTCTGGAATCTAAGTTTAATCCAAAAAGTGGGATGAATCATCACTACTTGCTGGTTGCAAGTGACCTACGGAGCAATGGTCTACAACAAAATACTCTCTAATTTAGCATTAATCGGCAATCTCATTCAGAAGTTCTATTAATTTCTAATTTAGAAAATTGAAAATTCACACAGGTGCAGTGGAGGGTACACTACAGAGGCATAGTGATAGACAGAAACGAGGTTACTTTACGCTGTTCAGGTCCAGGCTGTGCTATGATGGGACTTGAAAATGCTCAACCAGTGACATAAAGTGCCAAAAGTGAATAAGTATTCTATCCCACACCAACTTTTCTCACCTCAAGCCCAATGATTCCACAAAGAACATATTCCTCTGTCCATTTTACATAATGAATAAAGTACACTTAGGCAACTGCAAGAAATCAAAGCTGGTTTCTCTGTCTAAAGGGTTTTGTTCTATATCATAAATACTAATGCAATTTTCGCATCCCTCAAGGACATGCTTTGCATCGTACAAGGATCAGATAGAATAACTATTTACATCAAAGAGGAGTACTTGAGGCAGAAACTGTTGTAAATTTTAAGGGAAGAAATGATAAACATTTGAAGCAGAGGAAGATACACAGCTATGGGGAAGGAGGAGGGCAGTAGGATTAGTTTACAATTGCTCTGGCAAAGAGCTGGCACAAATATAATGGGCCAAATGGCCTCCTTCTGTGCTGTAAACCTCCATGGTTTTAGGAGCAACAAGCTGGCGACCATCTCTAAGTTTGTTGGGGAAGTACCATCTTCACAGGCTATATGAAAAGTACAGAACACAAGCTTTACTTTCAGTAACAACAAACAATATTCAAACAAATTACATCTTCTAACATGTAGCAGTTTACACCTAAATCTGTTGGAAGAGATTCTAAGAAACATAGAGAAGCAAAAATAATCATCAGCTTTGGTAAGGTATGTGGCTAAGGTTACTGTGGTAAACAAAATTCTAGGTATTCCTAGTAACCAATTGCAGTAATGATAGCAACAACCATTAATCTTGTGTGAGCTCCATTATATATCAAGGACAGCAGGAACCTGCATGAATCATTGCTGCTGGCACCAAGGCTTGTTCTTGCCGCGCCAGTGACTGTTTGGGTAAATACGCCACTAAACATGGCACTGAGCTGCACAGGCCAGGAAAATCCTAGGTTTGATCTCCAGTATGTGCTGAATTGGTTGACCTCAGCTGGAACAGCATGGAGGGGCTATAACTGGGCTTAATGTCACTGGGCAGGAAGGGGGGGGGGTTGAGGGGCAGAAACCAGCTCCTGATTATTACCTAGCAACTGGTGCTGGAAAGTAGTGTCCATGAGCCTGATCCTACTATCCTAGAATATCCAGAGACAGGACTGTCTTCAGCTGTGATGTTGGACAGTCAACATTCATATTGATACTCGTACATGAAGAGTGGGCAGTTGGACAAAGTAGCAGAGGGCTACTGATATTCATGGAACCAGAGAGATGATTCCACATCCAGTTTTTGCAGCGGGTAGGGGTGTGTGCAGGGAGCACATCATGAGAAATCATGGGCACATAGCCCTGTGATTTTCTGTCCATTAATGGCCTTTCTGGCTCAGTGCCAAAATGTATTGCGAATTTACATTCAAAGCCATTGGGGGAGCAAAGGGGTGAGTTGTGGTGCGCTACTTGGCAGTGCAAAATCATAGAATCACCCCATCTATCCCAGGGATGAATTGGTACCTTTAGGAAATAGTGATTTAAATAAAACCATTACCTCATTTAACTTATATTTAAGGATTTTTTCTGTCCCTCTCTTTCCAGGTTTCCTACATCATGTGCTATCCTCAACTAAGAGGGTAGGTAGGCTAATGACAGCTAGGTGTACTGAGGCTGGACCAGAATAACTCTCCCTCCCTGTGGGAAGCACTTGGCATCTGCTCAGCACCAGCTCCTTTGAGACCAGCAACACTGTGTGGAATTATGGATCCCAGCCGACAATAACTTGCTGAACCATGATGTGCGATTTCAAAGGCTGCAATACAATCATGGGGCACAGTGAGTGTTGCAAAACGCAAATATTTTCTTGCGGTTTATAATTTAATCTAAATCCCTATTAGACATAGTCACCTAGAAATTCTATTAAGCCCAAAATAGGCAGGTGCCACTGCGGGTCAAGGTTAATGCCATCTGCAAAAAGAGCGCAGGCAGCACCGGTATTTTGGTGCTGCCTGCTGATTTAAATGAACGCAGCACAGAAGCTCCTGTGGTTAAATCAGGAGGACGACGGTTGGGTCTAATGGATCTGTGCGGCATGCTCAGGAGATCGCGATTTCTTAAAGTGAACTGTCATGTTTCCGGCTATGTTTCTCGTTTGACAAAGAGGGTATGCAAGATACATGAAAGCGTAAAAATAGTCTAATCTGTCATATTTTAAAGAATGTAACCAATATTTCTGACTCTACTCCCTAGAATACAAATAAAAGCAGCCTATTCTTTTAATACACATACATACACTAAGTCTTTTTAGGAGTATATTTCTCTAGAAAGTACCAGGATAAGTATTTTGAAAGGGCAATGGAATTGGGGGATTTGTTTGCAATGCTGGATGTCAGAGCCAGCATAGGTGAGCCACAATTCCTCCCTAAATACACCAAGACATGTGAAAAGTTTACTGGATACCCTGAACACCAATACGAGTAAATGCAGATGTACAAATTCCTTCAGAAACAGGAAAAAGTCGTTTGGTCTCCTTTCATTGAAAAAGTAATAAGCACACACCTATTACTTCAGAGGGACAGGATGTATATTCAATATGGGCATTTAGAACAATAACAGTAAACATTTACAAACCCTCAAATATCATTTCATTCTCAGTTTACTTACACAACTGCAAGCGACAGTAATGGATCAGGCCTTTTAGGTGCAGTACAAGTCCTCCAGACTATTTGTAACCAGATGCTGTTCTGTATACATTCTGCCAGAATTCTCTGACCTGCTCCAGTTGAGAGCTGGCATCTAACATGTACAGTACAGACATTCAATCTACTGATGTGTTTCTGCAGCAATCACCATGAGCCATCTCACTGGACTGGACATACTCTGCAGAGTTATTGAAGACTTTGGCAGAAATTTATGGATTTCTGCCGCTTATTTATGGATTTCCATCATTTTCTCTCAGCTCTATGCACTGTCAACGGCTGCACGCACTGGTGTGTTTTGGAAGGGTGGTAAGAGGAGCAGCGATGTGTAAAATTACTGAGCATGAGTCAATTCAGTGTTGCACGCCAATTGACACATGATCCTGATAATTAAAATATTTGCGGCGAGCACAGGCAATGGCAGTGCTGCCGACCTGCCCAACATGGCAGCTGTCGTGTTCCGCAATGGAAGTGGGGTGGCTGCCATTTTTTTTCAAAACCGGCCTTAAATGGTCGGCGTTAAAGGTTCCAATTTCTTGGCCAAGTAATCTATAAATTAAGTCACATTAAAAGCTTTATCAATTTCAATATAGAATACAATCTATCTGCACACAATGCATCCTTTGGCCCATTTAACAGGAACAATGATGCAATCTAAATGTAATCTATCTGTCTGTTATTTATGAAGATGAACTTATACAGATTTACTGTTAATCAGTTTTGATTTTTTAAAATATTTACTTGCTGATTGAGACAAATATAATATTGTGACAGACACAAAAGTAGCTTCCAGTACTCACCTTCTGAAAACACCTTCCACACCAGTGATGCCCATTCCATCCACTATGTCCCTAGTTAGTCGAAACGGAACAGTCTCTGGAGTAGGAAGAATTTTTCCTTGCTCAAATGCAACCCCTATTACGAGAGAGAAATGTATAAGGCGGTCTGATGAATGAACTGTGCATTCACTGTAACCACATATATAACCATGTTCTGGTTTCTCTACTGTCCCTCTAACTTTCTGTAGTTGTTGCTTCCAATGACAGAGTGCTCACATAGCTGTACACAGGGTCAGAGCGGGTTACTTTTAAAATAAATAAATGACCATTTCTTAAGAACATAAGAAACAGAAGCTGAAGTAGACCATACGGGCCCTCGAGCCTGCTCTGCCATTTACTAAGACCATGGCTGATCGGATCTTGGTCTCGACTCCGCTTTCCTGCCCGCTCCCCCATAACTCTTGACTCCCCTATAGTTCAAAAATCTGTCTATTTCCACCTTAAATATATTCAATGACCCAGCCTCCACAGCTCTCTGGGGTAGAGGATTCCAAAGATTCACAGCCCTCAGAGAAGAAATTCCTCCTTATCTCTGTTATAAATGGGCAACGCCTCATTCTGAAACTATGCCCCCTAGTTCTAGATCCCCCCATGAGGGGAAACATCCTCTCTGCATCTACCCTATCAAGCCCCATCGGAATCTTGTATGTTTCAATAAGATCACCCCTCATTCTTCTGAACTCCAATTATAGGCCCAATCTGCTCAACCGTTCTTCATAAGACAACCCAGTCATCTCAGGAATCAACCTAGTGAACCTTCTCTGAACTGACTCCAATGAAAGTATATCCCTTCTTAAATGAGACCAAAACTGTACAAAGAACATAAGAAATAGGAGCAGGAGTAGGCCATTTGGCCCCTTGAGCCTGCTCCGCCATTTAATATCGTGGCTGATCTGATCATGGACTCAGCTCCACTTCCCTGCCCGCTCCCCCATAACCCTTTACTCCCTTATCGCTCAAAAATCTGTCTATCTCTGCCTTAAATATATTCAATGACCCCGCCTCCATAGCTCTCTGGGGCAGAAAATTCCATAGATTTACAACCCTTTGAGAGAAGAAATTTCTCCTCATCTCAATTTTAAATGGGCAGCCCCTTATTCTAAGACTATGTCTCCTAGTTTTAGTTTCCCCTATGAGTGGAAATATCCTCTCTGCATCCACCTTGTCGAGCTCCCTCATTACCTTGTAAGTTTCAATAAGATCACCTCTCATTCTTCTGAATTCCAATGTGTATAGGCCCAACCTACTCTATGAACAGCCTTCAATGCAAGTATATCCTTCCTTAAATGCGGAGACCAAAACTATACGCAGTACTCCAGGTGTGGCCTCACCAATGCCCTATACAGTTGTAGCAGGACTTCACTGCTTTTATACTCTATCCCCCTTGCAATAAAGACCAACTTTCCATTTGCCTTCCTGATTACTTGCTGTACCTGCATACTAACTTTTTGTGTTTCATGCACAAGGACCCCCAGCTCCCTCTGTACTGCAGCACTTGCAATTTTTCTCCATTTAAATAATAATTTGCTTTTCTATTATTTCTGCCAAAGTGGATAACCTCATATTTTCCCACATTATACTTCATCTGCCAAATTTTTGCCCACTCACAACCTATCTACATCCCTTTGCAGATTCTTTGTGCCTTCCTCACAACTTGCTTTCCCACCTATCTTTGTCTCATCAGCAAATTTGGCGACAGTACGCTCGGTCCCTTCATCCAAGCCATTAATATAGATTGAAAATAATTGAGGCCCCAGCACTAATCCCTGTGGCACCCCACTAGTTACAGTTTGCCAACCTGAAAATGACCCATTTACCCCAAATCTGTTTTCTGTTAGTCAGCCAATCCTCTATCCATCCTAATATATTATCCTCAACCCTGTGAGCTCTTATCTTGTGTAAATGGTTAATGATGTTTGTCAAGTTTGACTACATCCAATCTAAAATTATAGCATAAGCAGCATTGATAAGGTAGAAGACATTCCTACAGCATCTAACCTAAAGGACATGGCTTTGAGAAACAGCCAAGCAAAAACATGTCATTTACAGGGCACCAGTTTTTTTTCATATAGAGGATAATCAACACTCATTTTTGAAATTTATTATAATTTAGCCCCAGTAGAGCTGGGCATTATCACATCTCCTTCTCCATCTGGGTGAGCAGGGCAGCGTGGGCCATCTAATGCCACATCTGCTGCCTCTGATGATTGGATACCATCACAAAGATAAGTACAGACGAGGGAAACCATCTAGCTCATCCTTCCATAGAAACCTACAATCTCGCATTATAGCATCTAACTGCCTCTTGAATGATTCTAGAACGTTTTCCTCCATTACCCTGTCCAGTAGATTATTCCAGGTAGTAATCACTTTGTGAAGAAATCCTTTCAGACATCAGTAGCGGTAAAGGACACTAAAAATATCCCAATAATGGATAATCAAGGAGCTATAGGGAGGAACTAAAAACAATCACTATCCCTAAAGAAGTAGTACTCGGTAAAATAATGGGACTAAAGGGGGACAAGTCTCCTGGACCTGATGGCTTGCATCCTAGAGCCTTAAAAGAAGTGGCTGCAGAGATAGTGGATGCATTGGTTGTAATCTACCAAGATTCCCTGGATTTTGGGGAGAGCCCAGCGGATTGGAAAACCGCAAGTTTAATGCCCCTATTTAAAAAAGTAGGTAGACAAAAAGCAGGAAGCTTTCCAGTAGACCAGTTAGCCTGACATCTGTCGTTGGTAAAATGCTGGAATCCATTATTAAGGAAGCAGTAGCAGGACATTTGGAAAAGCATAATTCAGTCAAGCAGAGTCAGCATGGTTTTATGAAGGGGAAATCATGTTTGACAAATTTGTTGGGAGTTCTTTGAGGATGTAATGAGCAGGGTGGATAAGGGGGAACTAGTGGATGTGGTGTATTTAGATTTCCAGAAGGCATTCGATATATAAGCCACATAAAGGTTACTGCACAAGATAAAAGTTCATGGGGTTGGGGGCAATATATTAGCATAGATAGAGGATTTGCTAACTAATAGAAAACAGAGAGTCGGGATAAATGGGTCATTTTCCAGTTGACAAACAGTAACTAGTGGGGTGTCGCAGGGATTGGTGCTGGGTCCTCAACTATTTACAATCTATATTAATGACTTGGATGAAGGGACCAGGTGTAATGTAGCCAAGTTTGCTGATAATACAAAGATGGGTGGGAAAGCAAATTGTGAGGACACAAAAAATCTGCAAAGGGATATAGACAGGCTAAGTGAGTGGGCAAATAATTGGCAGATGGAGTATAATGTGGGAAAATGTAAGGTTATCCACTTTGGCAGAAAAAATAGAAAATCAAATTATTATTTAAATGGAGAAACATTGCAAGTGCTGCAGTATAGAGGGACCTGGGGTTCCTTGTGCTTGAAACACAAAAATTTAGTATGCAGGTACAGCAAGTAATCAGGAAGGCAAATGGAATGTTGGCCTTTATTGCAAGGGGGATGGAGTATAAAAGCAGAGAAGTCCTGCTACAACTGTAGAGGGTATTGGTGAGGCCACACCTAGAGTACTGCGTACAGTTTTGGTCTCCATATTTAAGGAAGGATATACTTGCATTGGAGGCTGTTCAGAGATGAAGGGGTTGTCTTAACGGTCGAGCAGATTGGGCCTATACTCATTGGAGTTTAGAAGAATAAGGGGTCAATTTATAAGGCTGCTTCAACAAAAGCAATTGCCCCTTGAACTCCCAGTTTGGTTATCATTTGGGGAGAGATACAGATTTTTGAGCAATAAGGGAGTAAAGTGTTATGTGGAGCGGGCAGGGAAGTGAAGCCGAGTCCATGATCAGATCAGCCATGATATTGAATGGCGGAGCAGGCTCGAGGGGCCGTATGGCCTACACCTGTTCCTATTTCTTATGTTCTTATACTTGCATTGGAGGCAGTTCAGAGAAGGTTCACTAGGTTGATTCCAGAGATGAGGGGTTGACTTATGAAGATAGGTTGAGTAGGTTGGGCCTGTACTCATTGGAGTTCAGAAGAATGAGAGGTGATCTTATCGAAACATATAAGATAACGAGGGGGCTCGACAAGGTGGATGCAGAGAGGATATTTCCACTCATAGGGGAAACTAAAACTAGGGGACATAGTCTCAGAATAAGGGGCTGCCCATTCAAAACCGAGATGAAGAGGAATTTCTTCTCTGTTGTAAACCTGTGGAATTTTCTGCCCCAGTGAGCTGTTCAGGCTGGGTCATTGAATATATTTAAGGTGGAGATAGACAGATTTTTGAGCGATCAGGGAATAAAGGGTTATGGGGAGCAGGCAGGGAAGTGGTGCTAAGTCCATGATCAGATCAGCCATGATCTTATTAAATGGCGGCACAGGCTCATGGGGCCAAATGGCCTATGCCTGCTCCTATTTCTTATGTTCTTATGTAGTCCTGAAGTTGGCGTTTACACATTTGTGCCTATGTTCTCTTATTCTGCAGTTGCGGTCTAACTTGAAATAGTGCTCAGAATTAACCTACTTTGTACCTTCAGTCGTCTCTCATTTGCATAATTTCAAGGCTGAAGAGTCCAAGTTTTTCTGACCTTTCCTCATGAGTCAGTTCTCTGACACTAGAGATCAACCTTATGACTCTTCTCTGGACCACTTTTGGGTCTCGCAAGTTTCCTTTATGCCTCAGTGACCAAAACAAAATGCTTTATTAAAGTTGCAGACTGACAAAAGCATGGTGGCCTCAAACCTATTAGAGCCTATTTTCTGAGTACGAGCTTGGAAACCCTCACCTGCTGGATTTGCGTGGAAGAAAATTTCAAGTGCACTACCCATGATTTCCCAATACATGTGAGCATGCAAAACCTTCTGCTGGAAGGATATACGCTGAAAATTGGCCTTATACTTTTATCGATTTGCCATATAGCTCTTTTTTCCTTGGGAAAAAAAACACAGTAAAAGGGATTATTATTTGAATGGGGAGAAATTACAACATGCTGCGGTGCAGAGGAACCTGGGGGTCCTTGTGCATGAATCCCAAAAAGTTAGTTTGCAGGTGCAGCAGGTAATCAGGAAGGCAAATGGAATGTTGGCCTTCATTGCGAGAGGGATGGAGTACAAAAGCAGGGAGGTCCTGCTGCAACTGTACAGGGTATTGGTGAGGCCGCACCTGGAGTACTGCGTGCAGTTTTGGTCACCTTACTTAAGGAAGGATATACTAGCCTTGGAGGGGGTACAGAGACAATTCACTAGGCTGATTCCGGAGATGAGGGGGTTACCTTATGATGATAGATTGAGTAGATTGGGTCTTTACTCGTTGGAGTTCAGAAGGATGAGGGGTGATCTTATAGAAACATTTAAAATAATGAAAGGGATAGATAAGATAGAGGCGGAGAGGTTGTTTCCACTGATCGGGGAGACTAGAACTAGGGGGCACAGCCTCAAAATAAGGGGGAGCCAATTTAAAACCGAGTTGAGAAGGAATTTCTTCTCCCAGAGGGTTGTGAATCTGTGGAATTCTCTGCCCAAGGAAGCAGTTGAGGCTAGCTCATTGAATGTATTCAAATCACAGATAGATTTTTAACCAATAAGGGAATTAAGGGTTATGGGGAGCGGGCGGGTAAGTGGAGCTGAGTCCACGGCCAGATCAGCCATGATCTTGTTGAATGGCGGAGCAGGCTCGAGGGGCTAGATGGCCTACTCCTGTTCCTAATTCTTATGTTCTTATATTCCATTGCTTTGTCGATTGCTGTCCCGCAACAATTGGACGAGGTCGGTGTTGAGTCCTAGATTTGTTTCAGCCTCGCATTTAGCTTGCTCGATATCATACATTAAGTACATCCCCAGTTTTCTCTTACAATGTGCAAGATCTTACACTTATCTATTTTGAATTTTACTTACCATAGTCCTAGGTCAATTTATAAGGCTGCTTCAACAAAAGCAATTGCCCCTTGAACTCCCAGTTTGGTTATCATTTGAGAATTTGATAACTTGCCTTGCATTTCTGAATCTAGATTTACGTTGATCCGAAACAGTAAAGACTCCAGCACCAATCCCTGGGGCACTCTACTTCAAATATTTTCCCAGCCCAATCATGCACCTAACTAGTATCCACCACTTCCTCTCTTTCAGCCTATTTCTAATGCAGGCCTGAGGTTTACCTATGATGCTATTGTTTTAAGGTTGTGCTGATGTTCTCTTTCATACAGGACTTTTATCACAAACTCTGGAAACCTTGCTAGACTTTATCGTAGGGATTGACAACTTCCACTTGGCATATCACTTCCTCAAAAAATAAGCTATTCTTTAAAATATTTATCTTCTCACCCTCTGATGCCCTTCTGTGATTGGGCTATGGTACAGTACGAGAAGGCACTAGATGATGCAATGGTCAAGACATAATATTGAGCAGAGTATAGTGATTGCATGTTTGGTCATGTTTTTACCTACTTATGAATGCTTAATGCTAACAATGTTTTAATCACATCCCTCATTTTGCCGAGCACAGCAAAAACTATGGGCCCCAACCACATCCCGGCTATCGTGCTGAAGACTTGTGTGCCAGAATTAGCCACGCCTCTAGCCAAGCTGTTCTAGTACAGCTGCAACACTGGCATCTGCCCAACAATGTGGAAAACTGCCCAAGTATGTCCTGTCCACAAAAAGCAGAACAGATCCAATCCGGCCAATTACCGCCCCATCAGTCTACTCTCAATCATCAGCAAAGTGCTATCAAGCGGCACTTACTCACCAATAACCTGCTCACCGATGCTCAGTTTGGGTTCAGCCAGGACAACTCAGTTCCAGACCTCATTACAGCCTTGATCCAAAACATGGACAAAAGAGCTGAATTCCAGAGGTGAGGTGAGAGTGACCGCCCTTGACATCAAGGCAACATTTGACCGAGTGTGGCATCAAGGAGCCCTAGTAAAATTGAAGTCAATGGGAAAACTTTCCACTGGCTGGAGTCATACCTAGCACAAAGGAAGATGGTTGTGGTTGTTGGAGGTCAATCATCCCAGCCCCTGGATATCACTGCAGGAGTTCCTCAAGGCAGGCCCAACCATCTTCAGCTACTTCATCAATGACCTTCCCTCCATCACAAGATCAGAAGTGGGGATATTCGCTGATGATTGCACAGTGTTTAGTTCCATTCGCAACTCCTCAGAAAATGAAGCAGTACATGCCCGCAGCATCATTCAGGCCTGGGCTGATGAGTGGCAAGTTACATTCGTGCCACACAAATGCCAGGCAATGACCATCTCCAACAAGCAAGAGTCTAACCACCTCCCCATGATATTCAATAGCATTACCATCACCGAATCCCCTACCCTTTACATCCTGGGGGTCACCATTGACCAGAAGCTTAACTGGACCAGCCACGTAAATACTGTGGCAACAAGAGCGGGTCAGAGGCTGGGTATTCTGTGGCAAGTGTATCATCTCCTGACTCCCCAAAGCCTTTCCACCATCTATAAGGCACAAGTCAGAAGCGTGATGGAATACTCTCCACTTGCCTGGATGATTGCAGCTATAACAACAAAGAAGCAGCTCAACACCATCCAGGACAAAGCAGCCCGCTTGATTGGCACCCCATCCACCACCTTCAACATTCACTCCCTCCACCATTGGCGCACCGTAGCTGCAGTGTGCACCATTCTGTAAGATGTACTGCAGCAACTCACCACGACTTCTTCGGCAGCACCTCCCAAACCCACGACCTCTACCTCCTAGACGGACAAGGGCAGCAGGCACATTGGAGCATCATCACCTGGAAGTTCCCTGCCAAATTACACACCATCCTGACTTAGAATATATCGCAGTTCCTTCATCGTCATTGGGTCAAAATCCTGGAACTCCCTAACAGCACTGTGGGAATGGAATACCTTCACCACAAGGACTGCAGCGGTTCAAGAAGGCAGCTCACCACCACCTTCTCAAGGGCAATTAGGGATGGACAATAAATGCTGGCCTTGCCAGCGACAGCCACAATCCAGAACGAATAAAAAAAAACAAGAATTTACCAAATTTAAAACAATCCTCTCTTAGTTCTCTCATCCAACGCCATAGACCATTCTCCTGTCAAGACCTGCTCCCAAGTCTTTTGTATAAGAATAGAAAATGCTAGAAAACACACAGGTCGGTTAGCATCTGTGCAGAGAATAGACATTATCATTTCAGACACACAGCCCTTTATCAGAACACTTCCGTTGATGATTTGATGAAAGACAGTATACTTGAAAGATTGACTTGACCTCTCTCTCCACAGATGTTGACTTACCGGTGTGTTTCAGCATTTGCAATATTTTGCACTTTATTTTCAAGCCTTTACTGTTCTATAATCATCCAAGTGTCAGCTGTGGCTCAGTTGGTACCATCCTCACCTCTGATTCAGAAGGTTGTGGGTTCAAGTTTCACTCCAGAGACTTGAGCATAAGAATCTAGGCTGACACTCCAGTGCAGAACTGAGAGAATGTTGTTCTGTCTTTCGGATGAGACGATAAACCCCGGTCCTGTCTGCTCTCTCAGTTAAAAGACCCCATGGCACTATTTCAAAGAAGAGCAGGGGAATTATCCCCGGTGTCCTAGTCAATATTTATTTCCCCAATCAACAAAACAAAAACAGATTGTCTGGTTATCATCACATTGTTGTTTGTGAGAGGTTGCTCTGCGCAATTTGGCTGCTGCGTTTCCTACATTACAACAGTGACTACACTCCAAAAGTACTTCATTGGCTGTAAAGCGTTTTGGTTGTCCAGTGATCATGGAAGGCGCTGTATAAAATGCAAGCCTTTCTTTCTTTCATCCAAAAATGTGTGAAAACCATTTTGGGTAATTTGTCCACTAATTCTCCCTGTAGAGAAAGACTTCTTTATCAGTTGGCAAAGCTTAGAGTAAGAACTTGGTACAGTGGGAATCATGGCACCCTGCCACTGTGGTACACTAGCATGCTGTATCAACAAGCTTCCAGGGGCAGGGGTCTTGATTTTAGTGAGTAATCTTGAAGTAAAGTTTAAACAGTACAAATTGTGGAATTAATAGTTTTAGCTATGCTATATATAAATAGTACTAAGAAAGTAAAGTGTTAATTAAGCTTGTATAATTATTGGTGTGTATATATAAACATTATGGTTATTAAGTGCTCACCCAAGTCTATGTGCACAAGTTCAGCTGATTCCTCGTCAATGAGGATGTTTTGTACGTGTCTGTCACCAAGACCAACAATGTAGCAAACTGCAGGTACAGAAAGAGTTCAAGTAAGATAACAGATTACTCAATGTAACATTAAGATTTAATTGATGCAGAAACATGTTTCCAAGCATGACTAATTTAAAATTTATCATTAATCAAAAGTATATTTGATTCTTTCGTCACTAATTCATGACAGAAATGATAAACAACCAACTTGTATTTATATAGTGGCTTTAATGTAAAATGGTCTCAAAGCACATTAAAGCGTATGAAAACTGATGCCAAGCCAAGAAAAAAGGAAGGGTGTCTAAAGGTTTGGTTAACAAGGAATTTTAAAGCAAGAGAGAGGGGTGAAGAGGATTTTTCTGGGGAATTCTAGAGATTAGGGCTGAGGCAGCTGGTGCGGTGAAGGGAGCAGTGTGGTGGCATACCACTCCAAGGAGCAGCACGAGCTGGTGCAGGAGGGCGGCGGCAGTGAAGATTAAAGAGGACCATAACCCAGGTCGGTGATTGGAGAGTAGGCAGGTATAGCAGGAGCGGCGAGGTTAGGGCACAGGAGTGGCGAGTGATCGTAGAGTGATATGATCGGGGCCCAGGAGAGGCACGAGTTCGGGGCCCAGAAGAGACGTGGGGCTCAGGGGCAGCACGGGCCAGCCCACACTGCGATATGTGTGTGCACTAGGTCCACGCAGCAGAGCTGGTCTCCAGTCATCTTGGTTAATCCTTGCCACTGGATCAAGACCTGGCTCTGTCAAACCCGTGTGGTGGCTGGTGTGCAACGACCATATGTTAAAAAAAATCCACGCACAGGCATCTTCCACCCTTCAATATGCAGTTCGGGACCTGGAATATTAGGTCCTTCAGTGAAATACCTGTGAACTCATTGAACACATGTCTTTTTGGCGTGGAAGCAAGTCATCCTCGATTTGAGGGACCACCTAAGAAGAAGGGATGGGGGATGCACAGAAGGTTGGAGTCATAGAGTGTTTGGGGGGAGGAGGGCAGAGGAGTGTGTGGGGGTATAAGAATGGAGAGGGTTACAGAAATAGGGTGGGGCAAGGTCATGTTGGAATTTAAAGATAAAGATGAGGATTATAAATTTGAGACATTGGGGGATGGATTCCATAGGCACACCAGCTCACTAGTTACCTTAACCTAGTGGCTATTCTTTAGACAGGATGCATTTGCAGGTTTTTCAACCTTGAGAGCCTCACAGCAGAATTCTTGATATCCACACATGCACATTTTTGTCAGTGGAAATGCAAGTTACAACCCACTTGATTTTTCTCTCTGCTTAACCCACGGGCATTGAGGCCAATTGCAGCACCCCTGACCGGTCCAGCTGAGAACAGGGATCTTCAAGGTCTGTCTGGCTCAAGGTCTCCATTAGTCAGTATATTTATCAACTGGGCTATTGAAAAAGTCCTAGAGGTCATAGAATTGTATGTGTGTAACAATTAGGTAATCTGAAAAGCACTCTTACACATTACAATGCAGGGATTAAACAGTAGCATACCTATTGAAGAAGTAGCTACGCTTCGGGTATATCCAAGCCGCTTTTCAAACCAAATAGCTGGATCCAAAAATTTTTCCATGCAGAAATATCGGAAGACAGGCCGGAAATTCTTACAAACATCCATGAAGGTTTGATATTTACTTTCAAAGCTTAATTTCTGTGCTCCCTGTAAAGGTAAGAGTCATTGTGTAGCATTTGGTGCTGATGAATTGACACAGATACTGTATATTGAAACCTCTTTTTATTCCCCCCCCGACCCCCCCCACCATCTAACAAGGCGGCAGGCAGCCAACATTCCTATTCCTCTGCCAGTCTGTAACTGGCCAATAGAATTATACAAAAGTACTGCGCTTTGACTCATCCTCCTTTTCTTCTTCCCTCCTGTGGGAAATGGTCTCATCATCTTTTCACACTAATTAACCTGTGGAAGTTGAATTTCCCCTATCTCAGTTTCCTCTTAATCAGCTAGTTGATGTCATAAAGTAACCTTCACTTATGGTATTTTGGGCTAAAAAAAAAATGACTTCATCACGGCTCTGGTGCTATTGCTGCTTTTGATGGTCAGGCCAGTTTATCCTTATCATCTTCTTCTCAAGATCTTGCTAATGTTGGGTGACAGAGTATTCAAGAAATGGTGAAAATCACTCCCAACAATAAATGTAATAGTAACAATCAGCTCTGGTATTGAAATCTACAACCATCTTAAGTTTGATATTAAATGCATAAACCAGTTTAAGACTGACTTGTACCTGGATATAACATGATCAGTTCCATAAAACGGCAAGACAATCTTTCACCTGAAGATCTTAAATTGTTTTTTAAAGTCAAATACAGAAGAGTTTCTAAAAATCATCAATGTGTTGTGACTCACCGACATTTTTCTCCTGCAGTCTAGGCTGCTCCAGTCATTGGGTCGATACCTCTTATGGGCTCCTTCATTCGGATTAACTAGATATTCCCCAATGGGCACAGTTCCTGTACACCACTCGAGAATGCCACTTCTCTGTGAAAGAGGAATGACCTGTCCAAGAAAGATAGCAACATATTCAAGTATAACATTTATCAACATACTGCACATTGTTACAGGATTACTTGCTGGAGCATAATCAGTGCAGAAATAAAAATCAATTACTTCAAATTTAATGAAGCAAGTGTTTTATTTTCAAATCCCGGAACCTAAATGCATTAGAATGCTTATTATGGGAAGTACTATTGAATTTAAAAATGTAATAATCATGAGAGTCATATAGTTTCAATATATTTACTCCCATTTTAGTTCTCCTTCTCCACCACTATTTTTACAACCACCACCATCAATTGCTAATAGCTCCATTTCTGCAGGACAGCTTGGTCCATCCTTTCTCCACAGGATGGAACACTCGTTTGTAGGGTAAAACTGCTGATCAAGAACTTGCTCCAGGACAGATGTGAACCAGCCAGGGATTCCAATATGTTATCATGAGGCTGACTTAAAAAAACTTACACTGAAAAAATACTAAGTTGCAGACATTTAACTTTATGGAAATGATCATGGAGAAGAATAAAAGACGACAACATATAGGCCCGATTATATCAGACTGATCAGAATAATGACAATCTCAACAACAACTTGCCTTTGATGTAGAACAATGTCCAAAAGGTCCATTTGTCCTTATGCCTCAGTCAATGAAGGAGCTACTTTGGGGATAGCCAAAAGTTTAGTCAAAGAGCTTTTAGTCAAGGCTTTTAGGAAGATTGATAAAGAGGTGAGGAGGTGGAGGGGTTTTGGGAAGGAATTGCATTGTGGGACCTAGTTAACTGAAGCCATAGGTATCAATGGTGGGTCAAAGGAAGAGGGACTGTACAAGAGGCCAGAGTCAGAGCAGGGATTTGAACATAAAGAAAATTTTAAATTTGAAGCATTAGGAATTGGAAGCCAATGTAGATCAGCGAGAACAGAGGTAAGGAATAAAAGGCGATGTGGAAGAGAAGCCATTCCTAGAGATGCTATGGCTATGATCGGATAGGTAAGACTGGAATCAAATAAGGACAGTCCCATCCAGATGGACAACAGAGGAGAAACATTGGAGGATGATGGTGTGGGTGACCGTGACAAAGGCAGCAGAGTAGTTGAGGAGGGATAATGCACCAGTCACACAGAATGTTGTTTGTGACTTTCCTTAGAACCATTTCACTGCTGTGGAAGGGGCAGCAACCTGATTGGTCGGATTCAAACAGAGTTGTGGAAGAGCGGCACAGATCTGGGAGATAAGATGGTGAATCGTGAGGACAGAGGGATTAAGGGTGAGTTTTTTTTTTGAAGAGGAGGATGATGAGTGCGATTTCAAAAGGGAGTGGGAGAGTGCTTGAGTAAAGGGAACCATTTAGAATATCAACTAGCATGGGGTCAGGAAGGGAAGTTTGGCAGTCAACAATGTGCCCTTAAAGCTGCGCAGCCACATGGTGCTCTAGGGGTCCCGCATGCAGTCTTTTGAATAGGCTGTGTGGCCCCTCCAAAAATTACAGTGTCAGCAGGTTAATGGGAATGGGATTAAGGAAGCAGGAGGTACGTCTGATGGACAAGATGATCTTGGAGAGGGCATGGGGGCGGGAGGGGGGGTGGGGAAGAGATGGAAGAGAAACTAGAGAGATGAAATGTCAGGGACAGGCTAGAAGGGGGGAGTGGGAAGTGGTTTAGCTTGGTGGGCAAGGGGAAAGAGGAGAAGCAGAAGCAACAACAACTTGCTTTGAAATGTAGAAAACATTCCACAGTTTTATAGAGAAATAATAAAAGGAACAGGTGCTTAACCATGGAAGAGGTTTAGAAGAGGTGACTGAAGGCACATTCATCAGTTTTACCACCCAGTATCACCCAATGTGCCATCCATTTCAATGTGTGATCTTGTAGTTTACCTTGTATGTGCGGATAGTCAGCTTCCTCTTTCTGGTATCTGTATTCTTTTGCAAAAGCGTGTTACACATTTGAAAAACCTGCTGCATTACTGCATCCTGTCGCAGGTCATCCCGGCCCTGAAGAAAAAGGGGACAATTGTGATAATAGCAGGCTTCAAACTCTATAGTACACTGTCTGCAACTTTTCAAACTGATACAATAAACAATAACATCTTGAATTTATATACAGCCTTAAATGTAGAAAATCATCCCAGGATGCTTTACAGAGTTGTAATAACAAAAAGGATGCCAAGCCAAAGATATTAGGAGAGTAACCAAAAGCTTGGCCAAAGAGGTGGATTTTAGGAAGGACTTAAAGGAGAGGGAAGTGGAGGGGTTTAGGGAGTGACTATTAGACGGGGTGGGGGCTTAGACAGCTGAAGGCAAGGCTGCCAATGGTAGGCCAAAAGGAGGGGGGGATACAAAATAGGTCAGAGCTGGAGGAATGGTATTGTGGGGCAGCAGGGAGAGTTGTAGGGCTGGAGGAGATTAGAGAAAGGGAGGAGCCAATGCAAAATTAAAATTCAAGATTTAAGTTGGAATAACAGGAATGATGTTAAAACTGACACGAGCACCTGGGAGTTCCTGGGGAAATAATAAAATCAGGCAAGGTTCCCAAGGGCAAGCAGTTTGCTCCCAGACCACTAGAAGTACTCAGATGACTACAAGGAGATGCACAAGTATAGCATGGAGACACCCAATCTTATTCTCCCACCCCTTTGCAGGGAAATGGCCGCTGCTTGGTTCCTTCCTGCTCACCACCGCACCTTTAAAACACTTTTTTGTTCAAGAGTTTATGCAGTCAGCTCACCGATGAAGTAGCAACTATGTTATATTATGATCAGTTCAGTCCATATTTTGTAACGCTTTAGGATTTGTGAGGTGTTCTGTGTTTCAACCAAAAGAATCTCTTGAAACAAGGCAGTCACTACGGTAACAGTCTGCAGTGAGTGTGAATGCCGTAGTGAGGGGGTACACAAACGGTAGGCCAGACCAGAAAGCTGTTACCTCTGGGTGGCAAAATCCACATTATCATAAGAAGCCACAAGTGAGAAAGGCTAAATGGCAGCTTGCAGCAGGGTAAATATGATGCTAGGCCTGGCTGTGAAAGGGTCGGAAAAAAAAAACTTTTTGGAGTTCTGATTTAATTAGGATCTAATTCAAACAGAATTATTTTATCTGTTGCTTTCAATCTCCTGATGCTTGTTAAACTTTATTAATAGTTTTTGACTTTGACACTAAAATGGGGATGCTTATCCCACACAATTAAATCTGATGATAAAAGATAGAAACAGTGAGTCATGCTTTTAGCTGCTTAATAAAGGCACGCAGATGCTAAAATATTTAATAAGATTAAACATTTCAAGAGTTACATTTTTTTCCATTATTTAATGTTATTCAACTTAACCTACACACCTTGGCCTGAAATTTTAGGATCCTTACTCTACTGTTGGAAGAATGGCAGAGTGGGATTCCTGGCTGCCTGTAGTTACAAATACTACCTCCGCCTTAAATAGTGGTGATGGGGTCGTTGGTATGATCGAGGGGGTCTACATTGTGCCTGTAAGGGTGCATTAGCGGTGCTAAGCCCAACAGTGAACCAGACTGTTGGAGCTGTTCCAATGTTGCAGAGAATGTTCAGGAACAGCCTCAGAAAAAGAGCTGAAGAAGCCTTCAGCTGCCAAAGGAGCTGTCCACCAGTTTCTGCAAGGTAACAAATCCCCTCTGGATTCTATTACCTTTTTTCTGAGGCATTCTGGGACCTGTTGAAGGCCCAAAGTAGAATCTGCTCTCAAAAGGCATGGTTTTCCTTTGGGCCTATCAAGTGGCGGACTTGGTGGAATTTCCTGGGGAAGCCCAGGAATTCCTTCAGACATCCCCACTTAACATGAAGATCTGCCCATGGACCCCCCCCCCCCCTCACTGGAATTTTATGGGCTTCTCTCCAATGGAATTCTTGCAGAACTCAGTTCTGCCCCATTTTCAATCTCCCTCTGGCAGTTATGCTGGAAATGGACTCAAGGCTAGAATCATATCATAGATATTTATGGCACAGAAGGAGGCCATTTGACCCATCGTGTCTGTGCCAGCCGAAAAAGAGGTATCTAGCCTAATCCCACTTTCCAGCCCTTGGTCCGTAGCCTTGTAGATTAGGGCACTTCAAGTGCATATTCAATTACTTTTTAAATGCAATGAGCGATTCTGTCTCTGCCGCCCATTCACAGAGTGAGTTCCAGACTCCCACCACTCTCTGGGTGAAAAATGTTCTCTTCAACTCCCCTCTAATCCTCCAACCAATTACTTTAAATCTATGCCCCCTGGTTATTGATCTTTTACATTTGAGTTTTCCAATTCCGGCCCGCCCGCATCCTTTAGTGCTCCAAGAAGGAAGTGGAGCGCTTGATTTAGTGCTCCATTTCTTTCCTGAAGCGTTAAATCAAATTTTGAGAGAGTGGGGAAACATTAGCGCCTGGCACGAAGTTTCCCGGCTTTCTAAAGTTAATGAATTTCTCCCCCTTTGTTTTTACTCTTTGACTCCTGCCTCACTAACAGCTTAGTTAAGTGAATCACCGTGAAATGAATTGAGTGCTCTTGTTGTAGTGACGGTCAGCAACCAAACAAGGTGGTCCCTAAATGACAGGCTCATGGTGTAGTCCCAGAGTGAAAAGTCACTTGTATGCAGTGAAGAGGTTTTTTGCCATTTTGGTTTAGGTTATGCAATCTGTGACAAAGGACAATCCTGTTTTTGGTGTTTTGGGATTAAAGTCTCCTCTCTGATCAGCCACAAGGATCCCTTGTGAAGTGATTCTGCATAATGTGAACCTAGTGGTTGCAAGTCTCCAACACAAATGGACCTTAATTTGACAATCGGGGAGACCATTATGAGAATTATTGTCTCCTGCCTCTCAAGGCAGTGCTTATGACTGAGAACCATTAGCCCAGTTGTGAGGTAACTAAGACATCATGGGAAAATTAGTTTGAATGACTATCAAGAATAGGGTCCTCTGATGCACATGATGCTCAGACTGCAGAGCTTATTGGGCTGTCCAAGGCACCAGCAGAACATACATATCAACTTAGCTGGTTCCAGATTAAAACACATCATCGTATTTGTATAGATGATGGCGAATAGTTTTACTTTGGGTATTGTTTTATTGCATAAACAATGTATCACGTTTATATATCACAAGACTCTACGAACCTGATATTTATGGGGAGGAAGCAGGGACACGTATCTGCAGCTGGGAAACCCAGAAATGCCAGGAACGCAGAGGTCCTGCTGAATTTAACAGCAGAACTTCATTTGCATTTTGTTTACTCCGTCGACTGCCCAGCAGCCGGACAGATTGAGAGGCTGGCTGGCTGCCGGGCGGGAAAGCCTGTGGTAAAAGGTTGCAGCTGGGGTCAATCCACAAGCAGTACTGGAAAAGTATTTACCTGCTGGATCTGGCAGCTCTAACCTCTCAGCTGCCAGGTTTCCCGAGCCCTGAGAAACCTAGCCCACAGCAGTTAAATGTAAATGGCTCCCAACATTTGAGGCACGGAGCCTCTTTTAAATATTATAATCAATGTCCCGTCTCCACAGCAGGTTACTCGGCCAACCCTAAACTGCCCAGTTAAATCGGAAGTAGGCGCATTCGTGATGGGTTGGGGTCGGGTTTCACATTTGTACCAATTTAATCCCACCACCCACCCACCCCTGAAACTCTCTCGCCCGTCGTGGGGGAGTTCAAATTATCCCCTACATCTTATTTTTATGTATTCAAATCTTCCAATAGTTCTTACTCATACATACAAAACTTCATGGTCCCCTTCATTATAAATTACCTTGACGAGTTGCCTTCTCTCTTTCCCATCTGACCCCACACAATCAATAATTTTTGGAAGATTCACTCCACCTGCCAAGCGAAACTGAGATCGGAATGATTTCACAGTTACCATATTTTCATACTTTCCAGATCGATCAACCTGAAAATACCACAAAAAGTTCAAGCAATTTGTAAGTTAGCACTGAACATTTACATAAGTACTTTAACTTTGTTATGGGTGCACAGAAGCACTTTGGGGTTTCCCTCAAGGTGCTTGCACCTCCTCATTGTATTGTTAAGCTCTGTTCCCTAGTGCCACATTTGTATAAGGCTACATTTTAATTCTGTTAAAAATGGAAATGGGCTGTATTCCAAGTGTTTCCTCTACAAAGCAACAAAAATTAGAGGTGAAGATTTAACCAAAGGATTTTTAACAGAGGATTTAAAAAAAATGCGCTGATGCCAAATCATCCACCCTGGTATGGCGTTCTATCAGCTTGGCTAAGAAGTGTTGAAATTTGATCCCAAATAATAACTGGCTAAGTACGAGGTGAGAAATAATTCTGAAATACAAACTTATGTCCATCTGATCAGGAATCAGTGCATGCTTGTGCTCATCAAGGTGAAATGCAACAATAGACAGGTTTCTGCAGCCACAGTGACAGTAGCAGGCACTGTTAGGTTAAGGAAAGCACATTTGATGCATAGTTAAGGTTCCTTTACACTGCTGCAATATATTTTAATAGAATATATATACACTTCAGAATAAGGCCAGGCCATATATTTCTTAAAATCATAGGTCCAATATATTAATTAAAAGAAACTAGGGTCCTGAACTTAGGGAAAGATAACTTCGATGGTATGAGACGTGAATTGTCTTGAATAGACTGGCGAACAATACTTAAAGGGTTGATGGTGGATAGGCAATGGCAAACATTTAAAGATCACATGGATGAACTTCAACAATTGTACATCCCGGTCTGGAGTAAAAATAAAACGGGGAAGGTGGCTCAACCGTGGCTAACAAGAGAAATTAAGGATAGTATTATATCCAAGGAGAGGCATATAAATTGGCCAGAAAAAGCTGTAAACCTGAGGACTGGGAGAAATTTAGAATTCTAGAATTCAGCAGAGGAGGACAAAGGGTTTAATAAGGAGGGGGAAAATAGAGTATGAGAGGAAGCTTGCTGGGAACATAAAAACTGACTGCAAAAGCTTCTGTGAAGAGAAAAAGATTAGTGAAGACAAACATAGGTCCCTTGCAGTCAGAATCAGGTGAATTTATAATGGGGAACAAAGAAATGGCAGACCAATTGGACAAATACTTTGATTCTGTCTTCATGAAGGAAGACACAAATAACCTTTCGGAAATACTAGGGAACCGAGGGTCTAGTGAGAAGGAGGAACTGAAGGAAACCCTTATTAGTTAGGAAATTGTGTTAGGGAAATTGATGGGATTGAAGGCCGATAAATCCCCAGGGCCTGATAGTCTGCATCCCAGAGTACTTAAGGAAGTGGCCCTAGAAATAGTGGATGCATTGGTGATCATTTTCCAGCGGTCTATCGATTCTGGATCAGTTCCTATGGACTGGAGGGTAACTAATGTAACACCACTTTTTAAGAAAGGAGGAAGAGAGAAAACAGGGAATTATAGACAGGTTATAGCCTGACATCAGTAGTGGGGAAAATGTTGAAATCAATTATTAAAGATGAAATAGCAGTGCATTTGGAAAGCAGTGACAGGATCGGTCCAAGTCAGCATGGATTTATAAAAGGGAAATCATGCTTGACAAATCTTCTAGAATTTTTTGAGGATGTAACTAGTAGAGTGGACAGGGCAGAACCAGTGGATGTGGTGTATTTGGACTTTCAAAAGGCTTTTGACAAGGTCCCACACAAGAGATTGGCGTGCAAAATTAAACACATGGTAATGTATTGACGTGGATAGAGAACTGGTTGGCAGACAGGAAGCAGAGTCAGGATAAACGGGTCCTTTTCAGAATGGCAGGCAGTGACTAGTGGGGTGCCGCAGGGTTCAGTGCTGGGACCGCAGCTATTTACAATATACATCAATGATTTAGATGAAGGAATTAAGTGTAATATCTCCAAGTTTGCAGATGACACTAAGCTGGGTAGCGGTGTGAGCTGTGAGGAGGATGCTAAGAGGCTGCAGGGTGACTTGGACAGGTTAGGTAAGTGGGCAAATGCATGGCAGATGCAGTATAATGTGGATAAATGTGGGGTTATCCACTTTGGTGGCAAAAGCACGAAGGCAGAATATTATCTGAATGGCGGCAGATTAGGAAAATTAGAAGTGCAACGAGACCTGGGTGTCATGGTACATCAGTCAGTGAAAGTTGGCATGCAGGTACAGCAGGTGGTGAAGGCGGCAAATTGCATGTTGGTCTTCATAGCTAGAGGATTTGATTATAGGAGCAGGGAGGTTTACTGCAGTTGTACAGGGCCTTGGTGAGGCTTCATCTGGAATATTGCGTTCAGTTTTGGTCTCCTAATCTGAGGAAGGACGTTCTTGCTATTGAGGGACTGCAGCGAAGGTTCACCAGAATGATTCCCGGGATGGCAGGACTGACATATGAGGAGAGACTGGATCGACTGGGCCTGTATTCACTGGAGCTTAGAAGGATGAGAGGGGATCTCATTGAAAGATATAAAATTCTGATGGGACTGGACAGGTTAAATGCAGGAAGAATGTTCCCGATGTTGGGGAAGTCCAGAACCAGGGGACACAGTCTAAGGATAAGGGGTAAGCCATTTAGGACCGAGATAAGGAGAAACTTCTTGTTAACCTGTGGAATTCCCTACTGCAGAGAGTTGTTGATGCCAGTCCGTTGGATATATTCAAGAGGGAGTTAGATATGGCCCTTACGGCTAAAGGGATCAAGGGGTATGGAGAGAAAGCAGGAAAGGGGTACTGAGGTGATGATCAGCCATGATTTTATCGAATGGTGGTGCAGGCTCGAAGAGCTGAATGGCCTACTCCTGCACCTATTTTCTATGTTTCTAAAATACAAGGTCAGCATGAAGAGTAGTGTGGTGCAGCATGTTGGAACTTGAGTATAATGCCACAAATGCTGGGAAGTGGACTTAAGCCCATAATTTACACCATAGTGAAATACCTGTCTTTAGTGTTTTGGGAGGTGCTGAACAAAGGTCAGCTGTGCACCTTTGCTGAAGTGGGGTGGGTGGGCGGAAGGAAATCAAAGAAAAAAAAATATTCACTCCTCGCAGTTTTTGTGCATCTCTTAGGTTAAAGTTTCTCCACTCACAACTAGTAACCCAATGAAGCGAATGCATGGAAAAACAGACATATGAATGTAAGAATGAGAAAGTTCTTTAACCCTTCTGCTCATTCCATCATCCAAGTCCTGTTCATGAGCATTTTAATTTTTTTTTCCTTTCCCAAACCTAATTGTTTGACCCAAGGTTTGATTCAATTCCACTTTGAATGTCAAAGCTGAGTATATATGTAAATCGGTTGTACAAGTCAGTTATAGTTACGATAGAGGTCAGGATGCACAGAAATATTGCAATATAATACTGCCAACTAAACTATGCTGTAAAGCTGGGGTTCTCAACCTTTTTGCTTCCAAGGTGCTCCTCCCATGTAATAAAAATTCCACGGACCCACTGTAACACAACACAAGTATCTTTTCTGTACAAAAATTAGTTATTAGTAGCTCTATTACACCTTGCGCAAAGAAGAATTTATTAAGTCCTAAATTTACATAAGTAAAATACTGCTGGTGCTGGAAATCTGAAATAAAAACAGAAAATGCTGGAAATACTCAGCAAGTCAGGCAGCATTTGGGGAGAGCTATGTTCCCTGTAATTTTTTGGGGGGCTGAACGGGCCATTCAAAATATCGCGCATGCGCGGTTTTTACATTGAACTGTCGGCAAGTCGGCTGCATGGGTTCCCTGGAGCAGTATGGGCCATGCACCTTACAGGGGACACTGGTGGAGAAAGGTCATCAACCTGAATCATTAACTCTGTTTCTCTCTCCACAGATGCTGTCTGACCGGCTGAGTATTTCCAGCACTTTCTGTTTTTATCCTAAAGTTATATGTGCTGATTTGCAGCCAAGGTCTGCTCCACCCCATCAATCATTTGCTTAATAGGAAATGAACCAGGAGCAACAAGTACAGTGCTCACTACAGGTTTGTTTTGTGCACACTCACTCGGAATGGACTAAAATTCCAGGTCCACAGCCTCCATTTCGGAAACAGAACTTCCCTCTTATTTCGATACCAAACCCCAACACGGCGGTGAAAGCCAGCTACTTAAATTAACAGCACCAGTAATGGTGGAGGTCGATGGCACAGGAGAGAAATGCAGAAATAAACAAGGCCCTGAGTGACTTTACTCACCAGACCTCATCGCCATAAATCCTTTAGTGACAAAGACAGCCCCCCTCTTTCCTCCTCCCCAACCCTTTCACAAATAGCCGGTGGAATCTCAAAGGACACGAATGGCCAGAACTAGGCCGATCCATATGCCAGAGAAGCACATGGCCATGAATATAAAGCTCCGGGTCTGAGGTATGAAGATAATCCTGATAACGTCTTCAGCTATTTTATTAATTCAGACTGAAGACATTGAAGGAGAGAGTCTCACCGGATCCCGATTATTACGGCCTTGCCGCAGGCCCATAGACAATAACATCTCTTTCTTTTCTTTCCTCCCTCCCCCATTTCAAGACTATGTGGCGCAAGTGCACTCTCTCCATTGACGACACTCTTTTCAAACTGATGAGCGGCTTCAGGGTGGCTGCACACGAAGGGAAAGAAAAGGATTGAAAGGAAGGCTCGAGTTACCTCGGCCCATGCAACACGTCGCAGATTTCCCCACCTCCAAGTCAGGTTTTGTTAGACCGGAAGAGAAATTATAACTTCCACTATTTTATTTAATAGCTGAAAATGGCGAGTGGTTTATGAACATGGAAGCGATTAGGGCTGAATCAAAAATAAAACTTATCAAGATGAATACTGCGCATGTACAGTCAATTCATAGCAGAGACTTTTCCACTCGTCTCAATATACAGAGGAGACTACTATTGTTTGTGTCATAAACATCAGTAGTCTCCCGTGTATATTGATGGGACAAACCAACTCACGGACCCCCTGAAATCTTCTCGTGGACCCCTACCTGTAAAGGAATTGAGACAGGAAAAAATCTGCACTCCTTGTTGTATATAGTTAGGGTGCATTGCAAAACCAAACAACATTGGCTTATTGGTGTAATATAACATCCTGAAATATTAAAAAAATACCTTGGTTACAATATAATTATTGTAGATGTCGGCAGAGAGAAGCGCTCATACAGATTGCGCCTCCAAAATTGCAGGCCAGGATAATTCCTAATGAGATATATCTCTGGCTTACCTTGATTTCCATGGTGGGAATAACGACGTCATCAAGATCCTTTATTTTTGTGATAGGCTGTGTTGAAGGAATTTCAATGGCTTCTGTAATTGGAGAACACAAAATAAAGCAAAATAGAGCATTCATTATCTGAAAGTAAACAGTTGAGAAACATTAGGAACATAGGAAAGCATGAAACGAGAAAAGCCTCATGCCAATTCCTTCCACAGACCACCAATAATTTATCAGCCCAACATAATCTCCAAAGTGAAGTTTTTGCAAAATTTCTCTCCGCTTCCTTCCCCCAAACAAATAGCCCGAGTGACTGCACCAAATATCAGATCACTTTTAGGAGGCGCGGGTATCTAAGCCTCCTTCGTGCTTTGAAACCCCCCTCATACTCTGACAAGTGTTAAGAGCACAAGGAACCTGGGTAAGTCTCAGACATCCTCTTTCAGTGACAGCATCTAATGGGATTAGATTCACTCTCTTGTGGCGATAACAAGACCAGAAGGGCTCAGCCATCTTTTTATATGGTACCATATCACTTGGGAGAGGGACAATAAAAGACAAGCAAAAACAACCTGAAGGGGAAAGTGAGGCAAAGCACTTCTGGAACCCAATACTCTATGGGTACTCATAGCATCAGTCACGCTGTGCCCTGATATAAAACAATGACACTTTCCTGCTGTTAGCCTTCTATGCCAAGTTTGAAACTGGGGTCGGTAAACAGTAGGCTAAAAATTGCGGTTGGAAACTTCCCACAGGCGGATGCCACCAACCCAATTTTTTTTTTAAAAAAAGGAAAGTACCTGGTGGTCCAGGAGGAACAAACACTTCTGGTCTGAGGCCTAGATACGCAGCCCAGCGCAGGTGCCCACGCATCCCAGGAACGTAAGCGCATCGTGGGATCACGTGGGCCTGGACCACCAACCACAATGTAATATTCTCATTGATAATAATGGTGAGTTCCGTTTGTACGAGTTCCCATTACGATCAATGAGAATACCCCCAAAAACACAAACACAACACAATAAATAAAAAAACACCTCACATATTTAAAATTGAATTAAATTAAATGTTTTAGGAAATGAATTATTTTTTTGAAAATGTTTTAAAAATGTTTTAATAGGATTAAAATGACCTTACCTTAATGGACAGGGTTTTTAAAATATAAAAATTAGTAATAACATTTAATTTTTCTATCTTTTAAAACTCAGGTGTAAGAGTTTTAAGGACATTCGCCGTACAAGAGTTGGGCAAATAGCCCAATCTTCGCCCGTGAAGGCCCATCTCCCGGGGATGTATTGTATCTGTCAAAAGATATAGTAACAGTTCTCAAGTGCCAGGTTTAGGCGCATGCGCTTTACGCGCCTTAACCCGGAACTTCCGGGTGCGTGCATACATCAAACGCACCCAGAGAGGCCGCAAGTTATGACTCAATGTAGTAGTTTTATTCATTGAATACTTACTTGTTTCCATCTTCGATTTACTGGCATCCATATTTGCGAGGGTGATTAAGGCATCACATAATCTCTCAAGGTCCTTCACCATTTTAGCATTAGATTTTCGAACTATGTTTATTATATTACTGGCAGCATCCATTCTCTCCTAAAGCAGCAATGTAACAAAGTGTAACTCAATAAAGGCTTAAAGATGATTTGAAATATAGACTATCCCCAGCAATGAAATACCAGTATTCTTGCAAGTATGAAAGAAACCTTAAACTCCCAAATACAGATTTGAGACAGTTCACAAGTGACATAAATGGTACGGTTTTTTCCTTTTTTTAAAATTAAAAAAGATAATTTTAATACATTTTACTTTTAGGGTGGGAGTGGGGCAGAGGGGGGAGAAGGGTCACACAGGTGATTGACCCATGCAGAAACCCACAACCATATGCAAGTCTCTTCAAACCAAGATATTGAAAAAATCCACTCAGGTAGAGTTTCTGTTTGCCCAATGTGGAGTGCACACTCTCGCCCCATTGGGATACACTTCATTCACCCAAGTCCAGAGAGCTAAAACACAGGTAGGCAGAAGTCAAGTGTGCAAAAGGATTCTGCTGGAGTTTAACCTGCAAACATGGCACAGCCTACCAGAGCCTCTTAGCCAGGTCATGAGTTCAAGCCCTACTCCAGGACTTAAGCACTATAATCTAGGCTGACACTTCAGTGCAACACTGAGGGAGTTCTGCATTGTTGAAGGTGCCATTTTTCAGCAGAGACATGAAACATCTGTCTGCTCAAACGGATATTAAAAAAATCCTGACTCTAGTCAAAGAATAGCAGGGAAATTCTCCCCAATATCCTGGCCAACATTATTCCTTACCCAACATCACCAAAACAGATTAACTAGTCATTATTCCTATTTGTTCAAAACCTGGCTGCTGTGTTGGCCTATATAACAGTACCTACATTTGAAAAGTAACTCATTGGGCTGTGAAACACTGGGACATCCTGAAGACGTAAAAGGAACTCTATATTTATAAGTTTTTTCTTTCTTTGGCTTCCTCTGCTTGTCCAGTCAAGACGACTCTACCAGTTAGGGCACTGCCTAGCAGGGTTATTTGGAGCACAGTGGGAGGAAGCACAGCTCCCAGTGACAGGTCTAGCTCTCCAGATCCCATGAGTGAGCCAGATTGGCTGGTCGATCAATAGTGCCCTGGAGTACGACAGACTTGTCTGGCACACACAACAGATTACAGAGTCTGCTATAGAAGTTTCATTTGGTTCTGATCATTCATCACGTTTTACCAACAAACCTGATCCAGATGAGACATCTCCTTTTTTGCATGTTTCCCTCTCTTCAGTACTTCAGGTTTCCCTAGAATGTCATCCTTGTTTGCATTGGATAAGGCCAAGATAATAAATAGTGTGTGATGAGGGTGATCCAATGAGGTTCTTTCAATTAGCTGCAAGATATTAACAGAAAGCAATATTATGAGCATACATTGTTAAATCATAAAATGGAAGTCTATGAAGAAAACAAAGACAGATACAACCAAAGTCTTTTAAATTAATTCAATTTGTTCCACTCTTTTAAAACAGTTTATTAATTTTATTCCCCACTCTCTGTTTTGTAAGAAAAAAAACCTGTCCTCCTTATACCATTTCTGAATCTCACACACCATCCCTGTCCCCAAGAGTCTCCCAATATAATCGTGGCTAACAAGATCAAACTGCCATCCAATTTGCCCATTTCATGGGCTCAATTTTCCCCAAAGCATTTTTTTGGCGTACTTGAAGAGTTACGCCCGATTTTTTGTGGCCAAGTACGCCAAAAAAAATGCATTGTAAGTTTCCCCTTAGGATCTCTTCATTTTGGCGTGGCCTAACCCGAGGCGGGTGGAGCCTTGTTCTGCGCCAAAAAGATCGGGCTGCCTTGGTAACCAGTGAGTTCTCCTGCCTGCCGGCCGGTCAGTTCTCTATTACTGTTCTTATGGAGTATTTAATGTTTAATCACAAAGTGATGAACCTATACAACTTTTATAGAACTGCCAGTATTTTAGAACTAAACTAAATAATTCTCATTGGTAAAACAATTGAGTGTGGCGCATTGGAGCAGCTATGTGTGTGTTCTGTGACTTCTCCTGCCTGCCGGTGCGTTCTCCTGCCTGCCGATGATTTCTATCAGTTTTCCCGCCTGCCCCTAGCCGAGTGGCTGCCCGGTGCGATCGATCTCTTAGTGCTCCTGCCTGCCGCTGATTTCTAAGAGATCGATTGCACCGAGTGGCCTCCCGGTGCGTTGTCCCGCCCCTAGCCCAGGCCGAGTGGCCTCCCGATGCGTTGTCCCGCCCCTAGCCCAGGCCGAGTGGCCTCCCGGTGCATTGTCCCGCCCCTAGCCCAGGCCGAGTGGCCTCCCGATGCGTTGTCCCGCCCCTAGCCCAGGCCGAGTGGCCTCCCGGTGCGTTGTCCCGCCCCTAGCCCAGGCCGAGTGGCCTCCCGATGCGTTGTCCCGCCCCTAGCCCAGGCCGAGTGGCCTCCCGGTGCGTTGTCCCGCCCCTAGCCCAGGCCGAGTGGCCTCCCGGTGCGTTGTCCCGCCCCTAGCCCAGGCCGAGTGGCCTCCCGATGCGTTGTCCCGCCCCTAGCCCAGGCCGAGTGGCCTCCCGATGCGTTATCCCGCCCCTAGCCCAGGCCGAGTGGCCTCCCGATGCGTTGTCCCGCCCCTAGCCCTGGCCGAGTGGCCTCCTGGTGCATTGTCCCACCCCTAGCCCAGGCCGAGTGGCCTCCCGCACCGGCCCGCTGCCTTTCTGGGCCAAATGCAGAAAGGTGAATTGCAGTTTGAAGATGAAGGTAGGACTTTAATTTTTTATTTCTTATAGAATTGTTAGTAGTTTTTGTTTACAAACAGTGCTAATGGTAAGGCTTGGTTGGTTTAGGTCCAGATCCTCGCCGCTTCCCGACCCTATCCCAGGCAGAATGGCCTCCGATTTACTTACCTGCGCCGATTTCTTTATCTCTCCGCGAGGGTTTTCTCAAGTGGCCACATACACTGGCCTAAGTAGAACTGGAGTAACTATTAGCTGGCCAGAGTTGCCTAAATGGGCAGAACTGGCATAGGTGGCTGGTAACGCCCCCTTTTGAGAAAAAAAAATTAACCTAAAAAAAACGTAACTAAGTGAGTTACGCTGGTGCAAATTGATTGGGGAAACTGGGGATTTTTAAGTTACGCCAGAAAAAGCAGCCTACTCCAAAAGAAACGGAGCAACTCCTGGCCAAAATAGAGCCCCATGTGAGGAAGAACCTCACCTCTGCTCCCCCTTTCTCTGACAGCCCAGCTGACATTAGGAATTGAACAGTGTGGTGAATAGTAGCTGTGACCAAGCGTGCATCAGTGCAGGGTAATGACCGACTTACCAACAATCTTTTCATTGAAACAATTTTATCAAAGAAATACATTTTTTGATTCTTCATTCCAAAACCCATTTAGAAGAGAGACAGATTACAGATTAAAAATACTGCTGAACTGAGAATGACAAGAGACTATGCTGTCATAGTACCTTGATTAGTCATGGATCAGGTCACTACCAACAGAACAATCCCATTGAGAAATAATGAGCATTCCCAGAGGTCGCAGTGGTTAAGATTACAAAAAACTGCACAAGATGTAAGATCTTACATGGTTTTGCTTGCAAAAAAGGGCTAAAACAGCATCTAATCATCCAGAAATCTATTAGAAATGTATCTATTTGAAAGAGAATAATCACTTTTAGAAAGAACATAAGAAATAGAAGCAGGAGTTGTCCATCTGGCCCCTCGAGCCTGCTCCGCCATTCAATAAGATCATGGCTGATATGATCTTGGGCTCAACTCCACTTCTCTGCCCTCTCCCCATAACCCTTGACTCCCTTATCTCTCAAAAATCTGTCTATCTCCACCTTTAATATAGCCAATGACCCAGCCTCCACAGCTCTCTGGGGTAGAGAATTCCAAAGATTCACGACCCTCAGAGAAGAAATTCCTCTTCATTTCCGTTTAAATGGGCGTCCCCTTATTCTGAAACTATGCCCCTAGTTCTAGATTACCCGAGAGGAAACATCCTCTCTGCATCTATCATGTCAAGCCCCCTCAGAATCTTATACATTTCAATAAGATCACCTTTCAGTCTTCTAAACTCCAATGAGTACAGGCCCAACCTACTCAACCTTTCCTCATATGACAACCCCTTCATTTAAATAATAATTTGCTTTTTTATTTTTCCTACCAAAGTGGATAACCTCATATTTTCCCACATTATACTATATCTGCCAAATTTTTGCCCACTTACTTAGCCTGTCTATATCCCTATGAAGATTCTTTGCATCCTCCTCACAACTTGCTTTCCCACCCATCTTTGTATCATCAGCAAATTTGGCTACAGTACACTTGGTCCCTTCTTCCAAGTTATTAATATAGATTGCCAATAGTTGAGGCCCCAGCACTGATCCCTATGGCACCCCACTAGTTACTGTTTGCCAACCTGAAAATTACCCATTTATCCCAACTCTCTGTTTTCTGTTAGTTGGCCAATCCTCTATCCATCCAACCCCATGAGCTCGTATCTTGTGCAATAACCTTTTATGTGATACCTTATCGAATGCCTTCTGGAAATTCAAAAATACGACATCTACTGGTTCCTCTTTATCCACCCTGTTCGTTACATCCTCAAAGAACTCTAGCAAATTTGTCAAATGTGATTTCCTTTTCATAAAACCATGTTGACTCTGCTTGACTTCATTATGATTTTCTAAATGTCCTGCTACTACTTATTAATAATGGACTCCTGCATTTTCCCAATGACAGATGTTAGGCTAACTGGTCTAAAAGAAATTCTAAAAGTCCAGAGATATTTTTTCTTGGCCCTAGTTGCAATATGTTATGATCATTCAAAAAAAGAGTACCTTGTTTAATACTTCATGAAATCTTTGCCCTCCTGGCATCTTTGTTCCCATTCGAGCAGCCAACTGGTACATTAAAGGTAAAAACTTGTAAGATGGAATCTTTTCTACACCTTTCTGTTAACAAAAGAAAGTCAAAATGGTAAGAATGTTTTTGGCCCTACCTGCAGCACAAAGCACAAAATATATTTAGGCTTGAACAACGTTAATCTAGATTTTGGCTTGAAGTTTGTTTACTTGCTTAAAACAACAGGGGCGATTTTCCCCAGATACTTGAGGTGTTAAAGAGCCTCCCAGGTTGCCAAAATAGGCTCGTGAGCTGCAACAATTAGCCTGCCTTAAGCACAAGGTGCCAACTTGGTAAAGGAGTTGAAACTCTTTTGAGTTTACCTGAAATGGTAAAGGAGTTGAAGCTTGCGCTAGGAACGGCCACCTGGAGGATCATTAAGGGTCTGATTGACAATTAAATTGCTTGCTAGCGCTCATTAAAGAGGATGCATGGCATTTTGGTGAAAAGCGCTTCAATTAACGACCTCTCCTAACAGCTGAACATGAGTAAGCAAGTCGCTGCTGAGGATTTTGAGTGCTACTTGAAGCTATGCTCAGCTTTCACTGTTCACTTGCTACTGGAGGTTTGAAGGGACTTTTGAGACACATCGGGAGACTTTGTGCAATATTTTGTCAAGACTTCACCAACATTCTATCAACATTTATTTAGGAAATTCTCTGAGGACTTCACCTAAAGAGAGTGAGTGCTGTGCTCCCCTACCTTACTGGACACATTATAGGAGTCACCAGAAGAAAGTGAGTGCTTGGTCATGGACAGCTTGTTATGTGTTCCCCTTGGTCTGGAGGGGGAATGGGAGGAGGACATGAGGCCCGGCATAGCAACATCAGCTGCTGCAGGAGAGAGGAGTGTGTGCGAGGGGGTGGCGCTCGGCGATCTCCTGGGCCTTGGTTTCTGCAGGTGTGATCTTTGCGACAAGGTAGAGTGGGCGGCCGGTGTTATTGAATCTCGGCATTGGTTGTGTGCCGGGAATGGCGCTGGGCGGTGGTTTCGCCTGTTCTGATGATTCCGCCCAGAGGGGGTGGGCGGGTGGTGTTGTTTTTTCCCGGCATTGCATGCATGGAGCTGGTGGCGCTCAGCGATGGGTGTCCGGGGGATGGGCGCCTGTTTCCATTTTGTGGCTGGATGGGCAATGTCTGGGCGCTGTGCGTCGTTTCAGCAGTGGGGTGGACGTTATGCATGCAGAAGAGTGTAAAATCTAGCCCTAGGTCCGTGCAGCAGAACTGGTCTCCAGTCGTCTTGGTTAATCCTTGCCACTGGACCAAGACCTAGTTCTGTCAAGCCCGTGTGGTGGCTGGTGTGCAACGGCCACCACACGTTAAAAAAAATCCACGCACAGGCATCTTCCACCCTTCAAGATTTAGTTCTGGACCTGCAATTTTAGGTCCTTCATTGAAACACCTGTTAACTTTTTGCATTGGAAGCAAGTCATCCTCGATTCGAGGGACTGCCTATGATATGAGCTGAAAATGGGTACAACCAGGGAGAAAAGGCAGCAAACCCATTCATAACTAAACATTTAAAATGTGTAACGGTCATGCTTCTCTTGTATTGTATGTACCCCTGGGCCTGGGGTGAGGTGGGGAAAGGGAAGAAAATCAGCCAAGGTTCCCAATTCTGATTGTTATTCAGGTGGATAGTTCAGATATGTGGATGGTGGGTGGGAACAGAATTGCCTTACTCTTCATGACCCTCAACTCGAATATCTTGCTGACTCTCCGTGCTGATAGATGAACATTCACACATGAAAATTGGCCACATGGGTGAGGCATCAGAGAGTTGCTGGTATGTGTAGACTCATACTTCAAGAGAGAAAATTGGAGGGGATAAAATATGTAAGAATTATGCAAACTATTTAGGTTGGCCTAGTTGCAGCTTGAAGATGAGCAAATATGAAATGGGGAACCCTCTCCCAAAAGAAAACTTAACTTTAACCAGCTTGTCACCAGAAGCTCTGCATAGTCATCAGATATTACCTTCATCTTATTGTTTACTTCTGGAACACTTGAGTTTTCAAGCCACAAGGAGCAGAGTCTAAAGATGCGCATGTCATGCTCCTCTCCGCTCTGCAAGCAGTTGATGTAGTTCTCCACTGCTTTACACAGAAACTGCTTGCGATCCTCTTGCAACGCACACATTGCTTGTTCATCTAATTCACATTCCCGCTGTACCTTCACCACATATCTTGTTAACAGAAAATATTTAGATTGTGTCAAAGTTTTTTCCCAACCTTTCAGACAGTTTTGTTCTCTGCATTTTCTTTCATTGCAACCACTTATCATTATGTATCCTTCACTAACCAGGAGGGCAGGATAGCCAGTGCTGGAGAATTCCAGCAGGATGCAGCCTTGTGAATTCACTTCCCTCTCCTATGGAGAACCACATGCTGCTTCTCCTATCATTCAATGGCTCCACATTTTAACTCGGTTTGACTAACTTAGAAAGCGTAATGAACCCCGCCAGTATTGACTTTTGTGGCTCACACAGCTCCTGTTCCTATCCCAGACTAGTCTTTGAATCTGACTCACCAGAACCACTTTAACAATCCTATATCTGAGATGGGTGGATCAGCTCCATAATATGAGGGAAGGCCTAAATAATCCTCAATGTTGCTTTGTCAGCCAAAAGGAGGTGCAATTTAAGCAGAATTAGCTCGGAGATATGAATTTAATTCATAAGTGGGTAGCTATGCTTCGACAAATCTGGGCGGCCAGCAGAAATTTGAACATGCACCATTCAACTTTTTAATGAATTAATAATCTAGTACAGATGCAACGTCGAGAATCTGGAATGTTCCGGAATCCGGGATGATTGGTGGCAAGGTTGTCCGGAATCCATAAAATGTTCCGGAATCCGGACCCACCGACCTCGGGCCTTGCCCCGCCGCCGTCGCTGCCCTTACCTCAGGGCCTCCTCGCCAGCCCTCTCTAACAACTTTCAGTGGGGGCCCTGCCCGAACAACTCTTCGGCGGGGCCCCGATCAGCTCCTCCACGGGGCCGACCTGAATACCTCCTCGGCGGGGCCCCGCCCGAACAGCTCCTCCACGACGGGGCCAGCCGGCCTGAACACCTCCACGCGGGGCCCCGTCCGCCCAAACACCTCCTCCCTGGGCCGGCTGGCCCGAATAGCTCCTCAACGGGGCCCTGTCCGATAACCTACTCGGTGGGGCCACACAGCGCAAACAGCGCCTCGGTGAGGACCCCACCACCACCCCCCCTGGTGTTCCGAAATGCGGAGCTCGGGTATTTCCGGATTCGTAACGTCAGAAAGATGATCAAAAGTCCGGAAAAGCCCCGAATCCGGAATGGCCTCGGTCCTGAATTCTCAACGCTGCACTTGTAATGGAATGATGAAGGAACAGAGCTGTGCAATGTCATAGTTAGGACATGAATGTCATCAACTGAAGAGACCATGTAACTTAATTGGAAAGCACAAATTAGTTAAAGAGGATAATTGTAATACATTCCTGTAAGTTTACAAGTATTGTGCACCCATATGGAGGATTTTATGTGGCATTGTATTGTAAAGTATGCACATGAATGGTTTTCATGAGAAAAGGTTTTCACACCTGCTTACCTGTTAGTTTGAAATTTGTGTTCCTTGATCAAGTCGATTTCCTCTTTGGCGTTCTTGAGAAGTGCACGCTTGGTTTCAAACTCAGATGATTTCATATAATTATCGATACTCTGGTACTGTGCATCTGAGAAACGTGCCAGTGATAAAAATGCTTCCATTTTCCCACTGTGAACAGTGCCTTTGTGTTGAATACAGTGAGTCACAGCCTGAAAAAACAAATGGTAACAATCAGACACTGTAATACCCGTTACAGGCTGAAGATATCAAAATAGTAAAGCTCCATTATCAAACTCGGGTTTGTTTACAGAGAAAAGAGCTGCAGAGATGAGCAATGATGTTATTAAATATCAAATTTTATAGTTCTTTAGGAAGGACCCGTGGGCAATTCTGACTTGATTTACAGTGGCTGCATTCTGCAGTGGAGAATAAATGTCACACATTATGGGATGCCTCGCTACTATGGTAATTTACAGAACTCAGACAAATGATTGATACACACATTTATTATACCAGTGCAAGAGCAACATAATGGCCCTTTTCTTTGGTCTGCATGAGTTTAATTATTTTAGGGTTGAAAGACAAGTTTGTTTCCCAAATGTACCACTACTGTACACAAGTTATTGTTCATTTACTCACTCACCTTTTCTAAATACTTCTGCATGATGGTGCCAGGACTTTCTAAACACGTTTCTGCTAACCAGTTTCCACAGAGTCTCAGACACTCGACATACAGCGGCACTAATGACTCGTTGCTGTTTACCTAAGGAGATAAAGAAAGAACATGCAGAAAGACGCTAAAACATTAGAATTAAAAAAATTGTGACCATTTAGCTGAATGCTGAGGAAATGGCAAGTACCATCAACTTAATTTTAGCACAATATTCTTGAAAGCCTTTTCATCCCCGACATAACAAAAACTACATAAGTAATTTCAAAAATGATGGCGTGTTGTGGAGGAGCACTAATAAACGACATCACTTTTCTGAGTTCCTACTCTGTCCAGAGCAGCATTAGTACAGGTCCAGTAATAGAACCTTTTCCACTTCAATCCACAACTGATGTGCAGAGAGCAACAGACCAAGATGAAGATGGAAAACTCTGATTCTTTAGTTTACAAAACTGATTTTGGTTTGCTCTACTGAAAGTCAATGCCTGTTCTCGTCGTTGCATTAAAAATGCATCTTCAAACGCAGCATTCTCTGTACAATTAGCACAATGTGTTAGAAATTAGGGGTACTTAAAATGTATACGGTTATGTGAATGAAATTGTGATGCAAATAATACAGGACTCAATTTTCCCCAAAGCCGTTTTTTGGTATACTTGGAGATACGCCTGTTTTTTTTTTTAGGGCCCAACGAAAATCATCAAAACGCCAAAAAAAATCATCCAACTTTCCCCGTTTGAATTGTTCATTTTGGCACTGCCTAACCTGTCCTTTAGCTTTGGGGGTGGAGCCCAAGATCTGCGCCAAAAAGATCGGGTTGCCAGCGTAACAAGGGACACACTGCGTGCTGAGGCTGGAAAGTGAAACATACAACACATTCTGGCCAGCTCACAGCAACCTGCACAAGCACTTTGCAGCAGCATTCCAGCATTAAATTATAAAAGTGTTTATACCAAAAGTCTATCCCCCCCCTCCCCCCTGCAGCCACCACCCCTCCGCCCCCATCCCGGTGGCCGGTGCCGCTCCTAACCCTGGCCGAAAGGCCTCCCGGTGCTGGGTGCCGCTGTTAACCCTGGCCGAAGGGCCTCCCCCTCCCGATGCCGGTTATCGCTACTAGCCCTAGCTGAAGGGCCTCTCCCTCCCGATGCCAGTTACTGCTGCTAGCCCTAGCCAAAGGGCCTCCCCCCTCCCGATGCCGGTTATCGCTACAATCCCTAGTCGAAGGGCCTCCCCCTCCTGATTCCAGTTACTGCTGCTAGCCCTAGCCGAAGGGCCTCCCCCTCCTGATGCCGGTTATCGCTACTAGCCCTGGCCGAAGGGCCTCCCCCTCCCGATGCCGGTTATCGCTACTATCCCTAGTTGAAGGGCCTCCCCCTCCCGATTCCAGTTACTGCTGCTAGCCCTAGCCGAAGGGCCTCCCCCTCCCGATGCCGGTTATCGCTACTATCCCTAGTTGAAGGGCCTCCCCCTCCCGATTCCAGTTACTGCTGCTAGCCCTAGCCGAAGGGCCTCCCCCTCCTGATGCCAGTTACCGCTGCTAGCCCTAGCCGAAGGGCCTCTCCCCCTGATGCCGGTTATCGCTACTAGCCCTGGCCGAAGGGCCTCCCCCTCCCGATGCCGGTTATCGCTACTAGCCCTGCCCGAAGGGCCTCCCTCCCCCGGGTGCCGCTCCTAACCCTGACCGAAAGGCCTCCCCCGCCCGCCGCCCTCTCTCCTCTCCCACTCACTCACTCTCTCTCTCTCTCTCTCTCCCTCCCTCCCTCTCTGCTGCTGATGTCCGGGCTGTGGTATTCCATCTGCTGCGCTGATTTTCTTACCTGCACCAATTTTCTTAACTGCCCAGAAGGTTTTTTCCAGAGTAGTCACATATGGCGTTCGAAGAGAAATTGGAGTAAATCGGAGCTGGCCAAACTTGCTTAAATGGCCAAAACTGGCGCTGGTGGCAGGTTACGCCCCCAATGACGCAAAAAAAATCCAAACCTTAAAAAATCGTAACTGAGTTACACTGGCGCACAATCTTTGGGGAAACCTGGATATCTTAATTTAGGCCAAAAAATGGCGCAGATAACTGGGGAAAATTGAGCCCACTGTGTTTAGATGATTGTATTAGAGCATGCGACAAGTTAGAGGCTACTGAATAAGTTATATTTTACTGGAACTGCTTAAGTTTTGTTTTCCTAGAAAGTGAGTGTTAAGACTCCAGCCTTGGGAGGACAGGGCCAAATGTTTTAAGGAGAAGACAGTCCTCACAGCCTGCTGTAAGGTCATGATTTAAGTACAGAAAAGCACGTGTAATGATTGTGAGAAGATCCCCGACAGGTGGGAGATAACAGGAGGGTTGGCCTTTTTCCATGGCTTAAACAAAGAACTCAGCATACCGTTGGGCACCTTGTTTTAAAGGGGAACCTCTATAGGTTAAATGGTCTTGCCAGTATTCTACCCCAGGTCCAGCCCTAAAGCGAAAAAAAGAAAGATCTGAAAAGACCTCAGTGCAGATGGTGGAGTGGGAACTCCTGAGAGTGGACCTAATGCTGGCTTCAGTCTAACACTCTTGGGTAAGTTCAGGAAGAGAGGAAGAAGAGCTGTTCGTGCACACTAGCCATCTGTCTGATCGGCACCAGTACTCGCTACTTGTAATGGTCGTATGTTTTTGCTATATAACTAATGTGTTATATTCCATCTTAAACTCCAATTAAACACAATATATGCACCATATTTAATGGTTTGCATTCAATGCTGATTATTTGAAAGATGAGACAAATTAATCTCAACAATGATCTGAAAATTTTGTCCATACATATACCCAGCCCTTCGGAAATATGAATTATCTGTACTGCACTGCCAATGCTTTGTGTTTGCCTGCATTCACCAAACATGTTACAGTCATTCTATCAACAAGGTGCAGGCATCAACGACGAGATCCAACTCTGCCTCCAGTGCAGCCTTCGGCCGCCTGAGGAAAAGTGTGTTTGAAGTCCAGGCCCTTAAAACTGCTACCAAGCTCATGGTCTACAGGGCTGTAGTAATACCCGTCCTCCTGTATGATTCAGAGACATGGACCATGTACAGCAGACACCTCAAATCGCTGGAGAAATATCACCAACGATGTCTCCGCAAGATCCTACAAATCTCCTGGGAGGACAGGCGCACCAAAATCAGCGACCTCGTCCAGGCCAACATCCCCAGCTTTGAAGCACTGACTACACTTGATCAGCTCCGCTGGGCAGGCCACATAGTTCGCATGCCAGACACAAGACTCCCAAAGCAAGTGCTCTATTCGGAGTTCCTTCATGGCAAACGAGCCAAAGGTGAGCAGCGGAAACGCTACAAGGACACCCTCAAAGCCTCCCTGGTAAAGTGCGACATCCCCACTGACACCTGGGAGTCCCTGGCCCAAGACCGCCCTAAGTGCATCCGAGAGAGCGCTGAGCAACTCGAGTCTCAACACCAAGAGCATGCAGAAATCAAGTGCAGGCAGCGGAAAGAGCGTGCGGCAAACCAGTCCCACCCACCCCTTCCCTCAACGACTATCTGTCCCACATGTGACAGAGTCTGTGGTTCTCGTATTGGACTGTTCATCCACCAAAGAACTCACTTCAGGAGTGGAAGCAAGTCTTGCTCGATTCCGAGGGACTGCCTATGATGATGATGGCTAGGATGTCCAGATGTTGCTTTCAAAAATCTTCCCAGTGGAAAGGAGGGGTTGAGGTTTGGGATATCATTAGGCCACAATGCAACTTTTTGGCTCCACCCCTCTTATTTTTACTAATTGTGGAAGAAATCCCGCTGCAAAACAGATACACCGCTTTGGGTACTGTTGAGGGGGATGACTCATCAGGGGAAAGCAGCAGCAGCCGCCAAGTTCATGGCACCGTGGGTGGCTCTGCTGCACAGGAGGGCAGGAAAAAGAGTGGGAGAGCTATAGTGATAGGGGATTCTATTGTAAGGGGAATAGATAAGACGTTTCTGCAGCCGCAATCGAGACTCCAGGATGGTATGTTGCCTCCCTGGTGCAAGGGTCAAGGATGTCTTGGAGCGCGTGCAGGACATTTTAAAGGGGGAGTGTGAACAGCCAGTTGTCGTGGTGTATATCGGTACCAACGATATAGGTAAAAAACAGGATGAGGTCCTACAAGATGAATTTAAGGAGCTAGGAGCTAAATTAAAAAGTAGGACCTCAAAAGTAGTAATCTCAGGATTGCTACCAGTGTCACGTGCTAGTCAGAGTAGGAATTGCAGGATAGCTCAGATGAATACGTGACTTGAGGAGTGGTGCAGAAGGGAGGGATTCAAATTCCTGGGACATTGGAACTGGTTCTGGGGGAGGTGGGATCAGTACAAACCGGATAGTCTGCACCTGGGCAGGACCGGAACCAATGTGCTAGGGAGAGTGTTTGCCAGTGCTGTTGGGGAGGGGTTAAACCAATATGGCAGGGGGATGGGAACCTATGCAGGGAGACAGAGGGAAGTAGAATGGGGGCAGAAGCAAAAGATAGAAAGAAAAAAGTAAAAGTGGAGGGCAGAGAAACCCAAGGCAAAAAGCAAAAAGGGCCACATTACAGCAAAATTCTAAAGGGGCAAAGGGTGTTAAAAAGACAAGCCTGAAGGCTCTGTGCCTCAATGCGAGGAGTATTCGGTATAAGGCGGACGAATTAACTGCGCAGGTAGCAGTTAACGGATATGATGTAATTGGCATCACGGAGACATGGCTCCAGGGTGACCAAGGCTGGAAACTCAACATCCAGGGGTATTCAACATTTAGGAAGGATAGACAGAAAGGAAAAGGAGGTGGGGTGGCGTTGCTGGTTAAAGAGGAAATGAATGCAACAGTAAGGAAGGACATTAGCTTGGATGATGTGGAATCTGTATGGGTGGAGCTACAGAATACCAAAGGGCAGAAAACGCGAGTGGGAGTTGTGTACAGACCACCAAACAGTAGTAGTGAGGTTGGGGACAGCATCAAACAAGAAATTAGGGATGCGTGCAATAAAGGTACAGCAGTTATCATGGGCGACTTTAATCTACATATTGATTGGGCTAACCAAACTGGTAGCAATGTGGTGGGTGGAAGATTTCCTGGAGTGTATTAGGGATGGTTTTCTAGACCAATATGTCAAGGAACCAACTAGAGGGTTGGCCTTCCTAGACTGGGTGATGTGTAATGAGAAAGGACTAATTAACACTCTTGTTGTGCGAGGCCCCTTGGGGAAGAGTGACCATAATATGGTAGAATTCTTTATTAAGATGGAGAGTGACACAGTTAATTCAGAGACTAGGGTCCTGAACTTAAGGAAAGGTAACTTCGATGGTATGAGACGTGAATTGGCTAGAATAGACTGGCGAGTGATACTTAAGGGTTGACGGTGGATAGACAATGGCAAACATTTAAAGATCACATGGATGAACTTCAACAATTGTACATCCCTGTCTGGAGTAAAAATAAAACGGGGAAGGTGGCTCAACTGTGGCTAACAAGAGAAATTAAGGATAGTGTTAAATCCAAGGAAGAGGCATAAAAATTGGCAGAAAAAGCAGCAAACCTGAGAACTGTGAGAATTTTATAATACAGCAGAGGAGGACAAAGGGTTTAATTAGGAGGGGGAAAATAAAGTATGAGAGGAAGCTTGCTGGGAACATAAAAATTGACTGCAAAAGCTTCTATAGATATGTGAAGAGAAAAACATTAGTGAAAACAAACGTAGGTTCCTTGCAGTCAAATTCAGGTGAATTTATAATGGGTGAACAAAGAAATGGCGGACCAGTTAAACAAATACTTTGGTTCTGTCTTCACGAAGGAAGACACAAATAACCTTCCGGGAATATTAGGGGACTGAGGGTCCAGTGATAAGGAGGAACTGAAGGAAATCCTTATTAAGCGGGAAATTATGTTCAGGAAATTGATGGGATTGAAGGCCAATAAATCCCTGGGGCCTGATAGTCTGCATCCTTAAGTACTCCTTAAAGAGTGGATGCATGGGTGATCATTTTCCAACAGTCTATCGACTCCAGATCGGTTCTATTGCACTGGAGGGTAAGCTAACGTAACATCACTTTTTAAGAGAGGGAGAGAGAAAACGGGTAATTATAGACTGGTTAGCCTGACATCAGTAGTGGGGAAAATGTTGGAATCAATTATTAAAGATGAAATAGCAGCACATTTGGAAAGCAGTGACAGGATCGGTCGAAGTCAGCATGGATTTATGATAGGGAAATCATGCTTGACAAGTCTTCTAGAATTTTTTGAGGATGTAAGTAGTAGAGTGGACAAGGGAGAACCAGTGGATGTGGTGTATTTGGACTTTCAAAAGGCTTTTATCAAGGTCCCACACAAGAGATCGGTGTGCAAAATTAAAGCACATGGTATTGGGGGTAATGTATTGACGTGGATAGAGAACTGGTTGGCAGACAGGAAGCAGAGAGTCGGGATAAACGGGTCCTTTTCAGAATGGCAGGCAGTGACTAGTGGAGTGCCGCAGGGCTCAGTGCTGGGACCCCAGCTATTTACAATATACACTAATGATTTGGATGAGGAAATTGAGTGTAAATATCTCCAAGTTTGCAGATGACACTAAGCTGGGTGGCGGTGTGAGGAGGACGATAAAAGGCTGCAGGGTGACTTGGACAGGTTAGGTGAGTGGGCAAACGCGTAGCAGATGCAGTAGAATGTGGATAAATGTGAGGTTATTCACTTTGGTGGCAAAAACACGAAGGCAGAATATTATCTGAATGATGGCAGATTAGAGAAAGGGGCGGTGCAACGTGACCTGGGTGTCATGGTTCATCAGTCACTGAAAGTTGGCATGCAGGTACAGCAGGCGGTGAAGGCGGCAAATGGTATGTTGGCCTTCATAGCTAGAGGATTTGAGTATAGGAGCAGGGAGGTCTTACTGCAGTTGTACAGGGCCTTAGTGAGGCCTCACCTGGAATATTGTGTTCAGTTTTGGTCTCCTAATCTGAGGAAGGACGTTCTTGCTATTGAGGGAGTTCAGCGAAGTTTCACCAGACTGATTCCCGGGATGGCAGGACTGACATATGAGGAGAGACTGGATTGATTGGGCCTGTATTCACTGGAGTTTAGAAGGATGAGAGGGGATCTCATAGAAACATATAAAATTCTGACGGGACTGGACAGGTTAGATGCAGGAAGAATGTTCCCGATGTTGGGGAAGTCCAGAACCAGGGGACACAGTCTTAGTATAAGGGGTAGGCCATTTAGGACTGAGATGAGGAGAAACTTCTTCACTCAGAGTTGTTAACCTGTGGAATTCCCTACTGCAGAGTTGTTGATGCCAGTTCATTGAATATATTCAAGAGGGAGTTAGATATGGCCCTTATGGCTAAAGGGATCAAGGGGTATGGAGAGAAAGCAGGAAAGGGGTACTGAGGTGAATGATCAGCCATGATCTTATTGAATGGTGGAGCAGGCTCGAAGGGCTGAATGGCCTACTCCTGCACCTATTTTCTATGTTTGTATGAGACTTTTTTTTTGCTTGGATAATCTGAGACCAGTGAACATACCTCTAGTTTGTCAATCATCTGCTTGAGAATACCAAGAGAAAGACTCTGTTCCTGTTTATCCCAAAAGACCTGGGCCTCTTCCAGTTGCCAGGTAGAAATGCCAAACCCAACTGGATTGTGTTGTTTGATCTGGAAGATGGCTTTCTCTGCCAGCTGTAACCAAACGATGAATTTTATAAATAGATAATCTGGAAATATTCAGTGTAACTGCATTAAGAGACAGCCTGAAATGTAAACGAGGGAGAATCTAGTTTTCTTCCCATGTTATATTCCAGGTTACAGTGATAACATTCTGCAGTCAAAACAAGTACTGCTTTGTATTTCAAAAGTACAGCTTAATATTTTATATGTACCATCAAAAACACTACTCGATTTCCATAGTAAATAACAACTTTTAAAAAGGTGCTGGACCTGGGAATTTCTTGCTGCTCGTGCTAATTTTGCCATTTCAAGTAAATGTTCAGTCAGAGCATCCTTAATGACATCCTTCCTTTGACCATCCATTTCCTTTTTGATGAGCATTTCTTGAATGACTATCCTCATGGCTAAGATAGGTTCCTGGAAGGTAAAATCGCTGTCCTTGAGAAGCTGAAGTTGTTGCTGCCAGTTTCTGTGTACCTCATTCAAAGCTTCATCTGTTGCAGATCTGAAAGTGAAGAAAATATCCTGCACAAAATTAAAATTAAGTTTTGAATATGAACCCCATCAGTTCAGACTGCAGCAGTTTTTTGCTCACTTATCTCACCAATTTCCTCTGCACCTCTCCTAGTAAGTTGGGGCCGAAATTCAGGCGCGCCAGAAACCTAGTCCACTTACTGTTTTTTTGCCGCCATTACCACCGCTATATTTGCGACAGACATTGGATCGATTTTCACTAATTTTTTATTTTTATTTTTTAAATGGTGGCCAGCGGTAATGACCGGCGGGACTCGGGACTTTGCAGCGAAGTGGGTGGATCGATTGGAGCACAATTACCACGGGGAAATTCACCCTTCCAGTGAACGAGCGGCCAGGGTTTTCAGCCAGGCCCCGAGGAGGGAAGGCCTTGCAGTGAAGGCCATAGATGGTGCTGCTGTACCAAGGAGGGCAACTCGATTCTCAGACGCGGAGCTGGAGATCCTAATGCAGGCTATCAAGGGAGGGAAGAGAGTCCTGTACCCAGACTCAGAGAGACACAGTTGTGAAGTTTTTACTAATGCCTGGAGGGAGATAGCTGTGGAGGTCTCAGGGCCCTCCATCCATGATCGGACGGCTACCCAATGTTGGAAAAGGATGAGTGACACATCATCCATTTGTTGAAAGTGAGTACCTGTTCCACCAAATGCTGACCTTCCATCGGAGAGCCTCTCCGTCATCCTTCTCTTATTTCCCACCGTCACTGTATAGTCGCTGAAGCAGCATTTCATTGTTGAGGCCTATATGTGTGTGTGTATGTTCTCGCAATGGAGGATCCCTTTCATCTCACAGTTACAGCTGCATGTCAGGGAGACACACTTCTGCACTCATTTCTGATGCATCATCATAGTGGTACTCACCAATCATTCTTTGTTTTGCAGGCAAACTTGCTCATTATAGAATGGAGCAAAGGAGGACTGGTGGTGGCGATATTGAGGACATTGATGGCTCCAGCCTTACTGACACCCTCGATCGCACTCCATTGTTTGGGAACATGTCTGATGAGGAAGAGGAGGACACTGCTGGCAGCACCGCGTCTCTGCTTGCACCCACACGCGCCAGCTCAGATACTGGGAGTGCGTGGTCCGATCGAGTTCAGATAGTACAATGGTTTGCACCAAGGCCTAGAGGGCTGCAGCATGGTGACGGGGCTGGGCAACCTCAGGTGCCACCTTTCCGGGGGGGCGAATCCGCACCAGAGTCCCTCTGAGGAGGACTCAAGATGAGCCCATCAATGTTGGGTCTTATGAAAGAAGGGTGGAGGCCATGCATTCCCAGATGTTGGGGGCACTGGCAAGTGTGCCGGGGAGATTGTCGGAAGTGGTGAGGAGCGTGGAGTCGTCGACCTCCCGCATTCTTGACAGCTCTGCGCACTCCATGGAGCCCATCATTGCCAGCATGCAGGCTATGGTGAACTCCCAGAGAGACCGTGCGGATCCAGCTGTGAGGCTGCAACTTGCAGGTGATGTGGGAGCTGCATTGCAGCATAGGCACAAGGGAATGAGCGCATCGGTGCTGCTTTGGAGACGATGGCCACGACTCTACAAGAGTCGACGGAGCGTCTAAGTACTGTCATATCTGGTGGCTTTGACACAGGCTGCTCTTATGCAGTCTCAGTTCGATGCCACCCGACACCTCACTGTTGCCTTCGCGGCTGGGTCCACCACGGACCTTCCGGTGTGGCGCCACAGCATCGATCTGAGCTCCCTTAGATTGGTGGTGGTGGTATTGTACTGCCCCCGGTGAGTGACGCAGGCTTCTCAGACCAGGATATGGATGATGCGCTCCTTCAGGATCGCAGCATTCCTGGCCCCAGACCGGTCACTTCACCAGTACCTACAAGCATGGAGTCGCTCGAGCCAAGCCAGACTGAACCCTCCCAGGAGGGTGCTGACCAGTCTGCAGCCGGCCCTTCCAGGGCCAAAGCTGGTTGAGGGTGCCCTATAAGGACATCTGCAGCTTCCACACAGGGAACACTGCAGCCTTCCCATAAGTCAGCCACAGGGGAGGCACTGAGGTGCAGTAATAGGATAAGCGCATGTAAGAGGGGTTATAAGGAAATGCACAAGGGTGAGAAATTATGTTTTTGTGTTAGTTTTTTGCACTGTTTTTTGTTGTGTTACTTGTTTGCAATGATTTTGATGATGTATTAACTCTTTATTTATTTGCACCAATATCTGGGCAGGTGTATAATTTAATGCTGGGCAACTATGAATGAAGGCACGCTTTGGGATGACCATGGAAAATAGAAGTTGAAGGGTTATGTGGGCATGAAATTATCTACATTGAGCAGAAATTGAGACGGGTCTGCACTTCCCTTGCAGGTTTGGGATGGCGACGGCGCCTCCTGGGTTTCTGGTAACACGCATCCTGATCCTCCACCTCCTCCTGAGGTGCTACTGCTGGATCGTCCTCCAGCGGCTGTCCCCTCATGACAGCCAGGTTATGCAGCATGCAGCAGATGTCCACGAAGATGGAGACCTATTCAGGCGAGTACTGCAAAGTGCCACCAGAACAGTCCAAGCAACAGAACCTCTGTTTGAGGATCCCGATGCAATACTCAATGATGCATCTGGTGGCAGAATGAGCGTCGTTGTATGCATGCTTGCCCGCAGTCCTGGGGTTCCGAAGGGGAATCAGCAGCCAAGTGGATGCGGAATATCCCTGGTCCCCAAGCAGCCATCTGCAATTCTGGTTTGGCGCAGTGAAGTTGGCGGGCACACTGCTCTGGCGCAGGATGAAGGAAACGTGGCTGCAGCCTGGATACCTGGCATCAACTGCCATTATCCTGCGCTGGTGGTCGCACACCAACTGGACATTCAGGGAGTGGAATCCCTTTCTGTTCATGAATATCTCTGGATGGTTTTGTGGCGCCCTCCGTCCGATGTGTGTGCAGTCGATGGGCCTCTGCACCCTGGGGAACCCTGCAATCCGGACAAATCCGGCCTGCCGCTCCATCTGCTTCTCCCTGTTCACGGGGAAGGAGATATATTGCACTCTTCTCATAGGGAGCAATCTCCCTGCCTCTCACAATGTGGACAAGGCGTTCCCCTGTTAACACTGAGCCCATTAAATCTCAAGGCTGGACCCTCACTAGGGGGCCTCTGTGGAGCAGAGAATGAGGCCTATAAGCAACGACTAATCACTGAGAGTGAAAAACTTTTCCAAACTCTCAAAGTTCTCAGAAGTCTGCTGCCGTTTTTGCAAATCCCTACAAAGAATTCCGCTAAATTGTTGTAAAACAAAACCTGATCCCAACATGCCTTCCTTTTTCCCTCGCTGGCGGTCTCAAGCAGCCCGGCAAAGAGCACCGATTCAAAAAGCTGGCGGGGGAGTGTCAGAAAACAGGCAGCCTTTTTTATGCTGCATATGGGTGCCAGGGCAGAGTGGCAGTGGTGAGCACTCTGATTGTGTCATCACTGCTGCAATCCACATACCACCGCGGAAGCCGGGACGGAAGTGGACACCCCCCCAAAAACTCCCACGCTAAATATTGGTCGTGACAGCCATTCGACTGCAAAGCGGAGGCCATTGGATTCCGCTGCCTGGCCGCTGTATTTCGGCGGTATCGGTATTATTGGGACCCTGAATTTCGGTTCTGTTGACTCCTGGCTGATATGTGGAAACATAGAAAATAGGTGCAGGAGTAGGCCATTCGGCCCTTCGAACCTGCACCGCCATTCAGTAAGATCATGGCTGATCATTCCCTCAGTACCCCTTTCCTGCTTTCTCTCCATACCCCTTGATCCCCTTAGCCATAAGGGTCATATCTAACTCCCTCTTGAATATATCCAATGAACTGGCATTAACAACTCTCCGCGGCAGGGAATTCCACAGGTCAACAACTCTGAGTGAAGAAGTTTCTCCTCATCTCAGTCCTAAATGGCCTACCCCTTATCCGAAGACTATGTCCCCTGGTTCTGGACTTCCCCAACATCAGGAACATTCTACCCGTATCTATCCTGTCTAGTCCCGTCAGAATCTTATACGTTTCTATGAGAACCCCTCTCATCCTTCTAAACTCCAGTGAATACAGGCCCAGTTGATCCAGTCTCTCCTCATATGACAATCCAGCCATCCCTGGAATTAGTCTGGTGAACCTTCGCTGCACTCCCTCAAAAGCAAGAACGTCCTTCCTCAGATTAGGAGACCAAAACTGAACACAATATTCCAGGTCAGGACTCCCCAAGGCCCTGTACAACTGCAGTAAGACCTCCCTGCTCCAATACTCAAATCCCCTAGCTATGAAGGCCAACATACCATTTGCCTTCTTCACCGTCTGCTGTACTTGCATGCCAACCTTCAATGACTGATGAACCATGACACCCAGGTCTCGTTGCACCTCCCCTTTTCCTAATCTGCCGCCATTCAGATAATATTCTGCCTTCGTGTTTTTGCCCCCAAAGTGGATAACCTCACATTTATCCACATTATACTGCATCTGCCATGCATTTGGCCGCTCACCTAACCTGTTCAAGTCACCCTGCAGCCTCTTGGCGTCCCCCTCACAGCTCACACCGCCACCCAGTTTAGTGTCATCTGCAAATTTGGAGATATTACACTCAATTCCTTCATCCAAATCGTTAATGTATATTGTAAAGAGCTGGGGTCCCAGCACTGAGCCCTGCGACACTCCACTAGTCACTGCCTGCCATTCTGAAAAGGACCCGTTTATCCCGACTCTGTGCTTCCTGTCTGTCAACCAGTTCTCTATCCACGAGAGTACATTACCCCCATTACATGCGCTTTGACTTTGCACACCAATCTCTTGTGCGGGACTTTGTCAAAAGCCTTTTGAAAGTCCAAATACACCACATCCACTGGTTCTCCCTTGTCCACTCTGCTAGTTACATCCTCAAAAAATTCCAGAAGATTCGTCAAGCATGATTTCCCTTTCATAAATCCATGCTGACTTGGACCGATCCTGTCACTGCTTTCCAAATGCAATGCTATTTCATCCTTAATAATTGATTCCAACATTTTCCCCACTACTGATGTCAGGCTAACTGGTCTATAATTACCCATTTTCTCTCTCCCTCCTTTTTTAAAAAAAGTGGTGTTACATTAGCTACCCTCCAGTCCATAGGAACTGATCCAGAGTCGATAGACTGTTGGAAAATGATCACCCATGCATCCACTATTTCTAGGGCCACTTCCTTAAGTACTCTGGGATGCAGACTGTCAGGCCCCGGGGATTTATCAGCCTTCAATCCCATCAATTTCCCTAATACAATTTCCCGCCTAATAAGGATATCTTTCAGTTCCTCCTTCTCACTAGACCCCTGTCCCCTAGTACATTCGGAAGGTTATTCGTGTCTTCCTTCGTGAAAACAGAATCAAAGTATTTGTTCAATTGTTCAAATATAACTCTCTAGGGGATACAGCCAAGCCTGATCCTGTCCTCAATTGACATCCACCCATGTGCACTTCCTGTAGTTTAAGCAAAGATACCCCAGTAATGTCTCAAAGTGCTTCACAAACAAAGAATAAATATAATTAGCACAGTAGGAGAATAAAAAAAATAGTAAGTGGTAATAAAACATCAGCTGGTTACCTGGACAACATCTGTCCAATGGTTCCTAGTTCTCCAAGTATCTGCAATCTGCACAGTGTGGGGTACAGAGAGTAAACCGATTCCAAGCTCCCTTTGCATAATTCTTCAACTTCTTTCACCCTATTGGCATAATAAATTGTAACTCAATGTCTTTCTGATGTCCACAATGAATGCAAATTAATATAGAACACAAAAGCAACATACTGGATACTGGAAATCCGAAGCTGAAACAGAAAATGCTGGAAACACTCAGCAGGTCAGGCATTCTTCATCGATAAGAATTAAGAAATGCCAGTCTCAGAGCTTGAGGACTTAGAAACATAGAAAATAGGTGCAGGAGTAGGCCATTCGGCCCTTCGAGCCTGCACCACCATTCAATAAGATCATGGCTGATCATTCACCTCAGTACGACTTTCCTGCTTTCTCTCCATACCCCTTGATCCCTTTAGCCGTAAGGGCCAAATCTAACTCCCTCTTGTATATATCCAACGAACTGGCATCAACAACTCTCTGCGGTAGGGAATTCCACAGGTTAACAACTCTCTGAGTGAAGAAGTTTCTCCTCATCTCAGTCCTAAATGGCTTACCCCTTATCCTTAGACTATGTCCCCTGGTTCTGGACTTCCCCAACATCGGGAACATTTTTCCTGCACCTAACCGTCCAGTCCCATCAGAATTTTATATGTTTCTGTGAGATCCCCTCTCATCCTTCTAAATTCCAGTGAATAAAGGCCCAGTCGATCCAGTCTCTCCTCATGTCAGTCCAGCCATCCCGGGAATCATTCTGGTGAACCTTCGCTGCACTCCCTCAATAGCAAGAACGTCCTTCCTCAGATTAGGAGACCAAAACTGAACACAATATTCCAGGTGAGGCCTCACCAAGGCCCTGTAGAACTGCAATACGTCCCTGCTTCTGTACTCAAAACCCCTAGCTATGAAGGCCAACATTCCATTTGCCTTCTTCATCGCCTGCTGTAACTGCATGCCAACTTTCAATGACTGATGTACCATGACACCCAGGTCTCGTTGCACCTCCCCTTTTCCTAATCTGCCGCCATTCAGATAATATTCTGCCTTCGTGTTTTTGCCCCCAAAGTGGATAACCTCACATTTATCCACATACTGCATCTGCCATGCATTTGCCCACTCGCCTAACCTGTCCAAGTCACCCTGCAGCCTCTTAGCGTCCTCCTCACAGCTCACACCGCCACCCAGTTTAGTGTCATCTGCAAACCTGGGAGATATTACACTCAATTCCTTCATCTAAATCATTAATGTATATTGTAAATAGCTGGGGTCCCAGCACTGAGCCCTGCGGCACCCCACTAGTCACTGCCTGCCATTCTGAAAAGGACCCGTTTATCCTGACTCTCTGCTTCCTGTCTGCCAACCAGTTCTCTATCCACGTCAGTACATTACCTCCAATACCATGTGCATTAATTTTCCACACGACTGTCTTGTGTGGGACCTTGTCAAAAGCCTTTTGAAAGTCCAAATACACGGCATCCACTGGTTCTCCCTTGTCCACTCTACTAGTTACATCCTCAAAAAATTCCAGAAGATTTGTCAAGCATGATTTCCCTTTCATAAATCCATGTTGACTTGGACTGATCCTGTCACTGCCTTCCAAATGCGCTGTTATTTCATCTTTGATAATTGATTCCAACATTTTCCTCACTACTGATATCAGGCTAACCGGTCTATAATTACCCGTTTTCTCTCCCTCCTTTTTTAAAAAGTGGTGTTATATTAGCTACCCTCCAGTCCATAGGAACTGATCCAGAGTCGATAGACTGTTGGAAAATGATTATCAATGCATCTAGAAAATGATCATCAATGCAACTACTATTTCTAGGGCCACTTCCTTAAGTACTCTGGGATGCAGACTATCAGGCCCTGGGGATTTATCGGCCTTCAATCCCGTCAATTTCCCCAACATAATTTCCCGCCTAATAAGGATATCTTTCAGTTCCTCCTTCTCGCTAGACCCTCGGTCCCCTAGTACTTCCGGAAGGTTATTTGTGTCTTCCTTCGTGAAGACAGAACCAAAGTATTTGTTCAACTGGTCTGCCATTTCTTTGTTCCCCATTATAAATTCACCTGAATCTGACTGCAAGGGACCTATGTTTGTTTTCACTAATCTTTTTCTCTTCACATATCTATAGAAGCTTTTGCAGTCAGTTTTTACATTGCCGACAAACTTCCTCTCATACTCTATTTTCCCCCTCCTAATTAAACCCTTTGTGTTCCTCTGCTGAATTCTAAATTTCTCCCAGTCCTCAGGATTGCTGCTTTTTCTGGCCAATTTATATGCCTCTTCCTTGGATTTAACACTATCCTTAATTTCCCTCGTTAGCCACAGTTGAGCCACCTTCCCCGTTTTATTTTTACTTTAAACAGGGATGTACAATTGTTGAAGTTCATCCATGTGATCTTTAAATGTTTGCCACTGCCTATCCACCGTCAACCCTCTAAGTATCACTACAATTAACATGAGAAAGAAAATTATGATGTGTAGTAAATTTCAGTATCAGTAAAGACTAGCAGGCCAATTTTAGTTACAATGAAAAGGAAATCTTGCTTCAGAGTTTGCCAAAAGTGGATTAAATCCTGAAAGAATCATGAGTAGTGATTGCAAAGTTACCTGGCAAACTTCAAAACCTCACGGAAGGCAGTGAATTCTTGGTCTTTTAGAGACTGCAACGCATAGTACACAGATTCATGATACCCGGGTCCTGAAGTCTCATCTCTGGGAATGGAGAAACAGAAAATAATCAGCCAAATCATTTAGGAAAACAAAAGTGAATCAATTTTCAATTACCTGCACAACTCCATAACTAAATGACAAAGTATGAGTAATTTAAAGGAGAGTATATTGAACCAAAGGAAGTGGATTTGTTTCTTTAAGTGTTTTAAATATTTTGACAAAGGGTGAAGGTCACCTTATCGTACCAGGGGACCAAAAACATCTATCCATCCTGTGGGAAACATTGGTAATAGCATGAAAATCTACATTGAAAACAAAAATTTAAGTTACAAATTTTGGCTGTGCTCTGGCTGCAGTTATACCATAATGATGTGAAGTACCAGCAGTGCAAGATCACCTCTTCAACGTGGTTCTTCAGCAATGCTAAACTACCAGTCTTGATGCACTTGAAATTGTTGTGATACATGTTGGAAATTGTCTGCCGCAAAAGAACACTCAGCATCAACACCAAGAAAGCAGTATATAACTAGGGGATTAGAGTTCTGTTCAAGCAGTGACAGACTGAAGTTGTTATAAAGCAAACATTGAATACAATTTATAACTAAAAATGAGTTCACAAATTGCTAACATAATTTCGAAAGTGTAGTAATGATTGTAGGCTTTTGTTTGAGGCCCTAGAACTTGCATTTAATACAATAACAGTTAATTCACAAATCCAATCTGCCAACAATTTTACAATAAAAGGTTAGCACAACGCAGTTTATTTGAAGCAGGAAATTTTGTAGTTACCTGCATGGGGGGACATGATCCCATTGCATGTTCCTCCAGGCTGCCTGGAAACGAATTTCCTGCAATTCCTCACACCATTCTGCATTTTCAGCTTCAAGTCCCTTTAGATATGTCGTGAGAATGTGGCATAGTCCAAAGTTCTGTAAAGCCTACAGTCAATAAATGCAAATCAACTATAGATTTCATCAAACTGTTGGTGAGCATGTTAAAAAGAAATAGATAAACACATAACTGAATATAGGAATTGCCAAATGGCTACTAACTGCATATTCTCAAAGTTTTTATAATTTGCAAATTTATAAAAACTGTAAATCTGAAATAAAAATTGGTGGCCGTACCACCCACTGCCACCGGTCTCCCCTCTCTGCCAGTTTCCACTCGGGCTGCAGCAGGCGGGAGGGGAGTACCGCTGGGAACCGCCCACTGACGGCTGCTGGCGGCCAAGTAGAGCAAGTGTCCTCCCGCCCGCTGAGCTGCCAGATTGGAGCGGGTGGGAATCGGCGCCAGCAGAGGGAAGGACTGCTGCGTGGAGCACACAAGAGATTGGTGTGCAAAATCAAAGCACATGGTACTGGGGGTAATATACTGACATGGATAGAGGACTAGTTGGCAGACAGGAAGCAGAGAGTCAGGATAAACGGGTCCTTTTCAAAATGGCAGGCAGTGACTAGTGGAGTGCCGCAGGGCTCAGTGCTGGGACCCCAGCTCTTTACAATATACATTAATGATTTGGATGAAGGAATTGAATGTAATATCTCCCAAGTTTGCAGATACTGCAGACACTAAACTGGGTGGCAGTGCAAGCTGTGAGGGGGACGCTAGGAGGCTGCAGGGTGACTTTGACAGGTTAGGCGAGTGGGCAAATGCATGGCAGATGCAGTATAATGTGGATAAATGTGAGGTTATCCACTTTGGGGGCAAAAACGCAAAGACAGAATATCTGAATGGCGGCAGATTAGGAAAAGGGGAGGTGCAACGAGACCTGGATGTCATGGTTCATCAGTCATTGAAAGTTGGCATGCAGGTACAGCGGGCGGTGAAGAAGGCAAATGATATGTTGGCCTTCATAGCTACGGGATTTGAGTATAGGAGCAGGGAGGTCTTACTGCAGTTGTACAGGGCCTTGGTGAGGCCTCACCTGGAATATTGTGTTCAGTTTTGGTCTCCTAATCTGAGGAAGGATGTTCTTGCTATTGAGGGAGTGCAGCGAAGGTTCACGAGACTGATTCCCGGGATGGCAGGACTGACATATGAGAGACTGGATCAACTGGGCCTTTATACATTGGAGTTTAGAAGGATGAGAGGGGATCTCATAGAAACATATAAGATTCTGATGGGACGGGACAGGATAGATACAGGTAGAATGTTCCTGATGTTGGGGAAGTCCAGAACCAGGGGACACAGTCTTAGGATAAGGGGCAGGCCATTTAGGACTGAGAGGAGGAGAAACTTCTTCACTCAGAGAGTTGTTAACCTGTGGAATTCCTTGCCGCAGAGAGTTGTTGATGCCAGTTCATTGGATATATTCACGAGGGAGTTAGATATGGCCCTTACGGCTAAAGGGATCAAGGGGTATGGAGAGAAAGCAGGAAAGGGGTACTGAGGGAGTGATCAGTCATGATCTTATTGAATGGTGGTGCAGGCTCGAAGTGCCGAATGGCCTACTCCTGCACCTATTTTCTATTTCTATGAGGCAGATGTAACCCTGACGGTAAGTACAAAGACCTGCAAAAAAAAGTTAGTGAACATCTTTGAATTTTTTTTTTTTTATACAACGTCTTACCAAGATGGGGGTCCCCTGAAGGTGTTCCGGTGTTTATTTATTTTTGGTAATGGTTTTTATTTTCAGCTCCTCCACCCTCCCTGGGCCCGACTCCATCCTCAGTGGCACTTGGGCGGCAAGCGCATTTGCCGCCGAGATTGAGAGCTCCTGCCCGCTGCTGCCCAGATTGATGGTGTAAGCCGTTATTTTGCCACCAGGCAGTACTGCCACCTCTTTTAGAGGGATCTTCCTGGCAAAGTATTGCCCAGTCTCTCGGCGGCCATTGGCAGTCCTTTGGATAGCACTTGGGTGGGCCTTGGCTTTGACCAAATTTGGGCCCATAAAATACTGGAATACACAACAGGTCAGTCAACATTTGTAAAGAGAAGAGGAAGGTTATGGTATCTCAGGTGTGCACCTTTCATCAGAACTGAAAGCTAAAATTAGGCAATTTAGAAAAGTTGGAAATAAAAGAGAAAAAGGGGTAATGAATCAACAGATATGCCAATTAAAAAAGGCGTGTTAACATGTTGAATGACCTGCAAACTGGTTAATAAAACAGCTGTGATAAAGACTTGTCAGTGAGGTTATGGAGGGATAAAAAGATTGTGCAAAAAGTGGCGCGTGTAAAAAGAGGAAAATAAAGAAAGCTGCAATGAAAAAAAAATTGTAGGTGATGTTGTCAAGGCTGTATTTATTGCCCAAACTTAGTTGCCTCGAGAAGATGGTGAACCTTCATGAACTATTACTGCTGCTGCCCTTCTGATGGTAGAGCTCCCACAACGATATATGTCCAGGTGAGGATGGTGTGTGACTTGAGGGGAACTTGGAGGCAATGTTGTTCCTATGACATGGGCATTCTTGCTCTTCTTGATAGGGAGACTGCAGAGCAGGGAGGTGCTGTTGACACAAGTTGTTGCAGTATGTACTGCAACCATAGTAAACTGATAATGAGGTGCGGGTCCTTCATTGAAACATCTGTGAACTCCTGTGGAAGCAAGTCATCCTCACCCGAGGGACCGCCTATGATGATGATGCATGTTGAATCAAGACACCAATCAAGTGACTGCTCGGCACTGGATAATGCTGAGCTTCCAGAGTGTTGTTATGGCTGCACCCATCCAGGCAAGTGGTGAGTATTCCATCATACTCCTAACTTGAGCCTTGTAGATGGTGGATAAGCTTTCAGGAATCAGAATGTGAGTCACTCGTTACAGAGTGCCCAGTCTCTACGCTGCTCTTGTAGCCAACATGTTGATATGGCTGCTCCAGTTAAACTTCTGATGAATGGTGAGGCCCAAGATGTTAATGGTGAGGAACTTGGCAATTGAAGGTCGTGGTGAGGTGGTTATTCAATGCTTGGCACTAATGTAAACTGCCACTTGTCAGCCCAAGCTAGAACGACCTTCTGTAGGCTGGAATTTGCTGCTTCATTATCGTAGGAGTTGTGAAGGGAGCTAAATACTGTGGAATCGTCAATCAACAGCTCCACTTCTGACCTTATGACAGATTGTGTAGAGCCAAGGGCACTGCCCTTTAGAATTCTTGCAGAAATGTCCTGGGGCTGTGACGATGATCCTCCTATGATCGTCCTCCTATGATCATCTTCCCATGTGTCAGACATGGCTCCAGCCACTGGAGAGTTTCCTCCTTGATCACCAGTCTTGCTAGGGCTCCTTTGTGCCATAGTCAGTCAAATATGACCTTGATTTTGATCGCAATTACTCACCTCTCCTGTGGCAATCACCTTTAGCATCCATGTCTAAGCTGTAATGCAGTCTGGAGGTGAGTGGTTCTAGGAGAACCGAAACTGAGCATCGACCAGTAGGTTATTGATGAATAGGTATCACTTGATGGTGCTATTTGGCTTCTTCCTCTATCACTTTGCTTATAATTGCGAGGTCAATTTAGGACGGTAATTGGCTGGGTTGGATTTATTCTATTTTATTTGTGGATAAGTTATACATAGCCACTTCTCTGGTTTTATGGTGACGGAGCAGTAACGTGCTGGGCCATCATTATGTATCCTGCTAATGGCCCAAAGTGCCTTATGGATGCCTAGTTTTGAGCTGCTACATCCGTCCAGTCTGTCCCACTTATCACGATAGTTGTGACACGATAGTTGATGAAAGGGTGTTTTCTCTATGGAGACGAGACTTTGTCTTCACTTTTACCAATGCTATTATGGAAAGATGTGCATGCGACAAGGTCAAGTAGGTTAATTACTCATGCTGATTCCATCAACCTCTGACACAGGCCCAGTCTGGCAGCTACATCGTTCAGGATTCGGCCAGTTTGGTCAGTGGTGGTACCACCAAGCTGCTTTTGGTGAACACTGAAGTCCCCCACCCAGAGTGCATTCTATGCCCTTGCTTTCTTCAATGCATTCTCCCAAGTGTTCAACTTAAATTAGTATTGATTCATCAGTTGAGAGGTAGGCATTGATCTTCAAGTTTCCTTAGTCTTGTTTGATCTGAAGCAATAAGTCTTCATGGCATCTGAAGTCAGTATTGAGGACTCCCAGGGCCACTGTACTCCTACCTTTGGTTGGTTTTTCCTGTCTGCGGGATAGCAATGGAGGATTCTGGAATGTCGTCTAATAGATACAACAGAGTACAGTTGTATCAGGGTGTTGGTTTTCTAATCCGTGGAATAGCTCTCTGAACTTGGGCATCAATTCTTAGGTGTTAGTGAAGAGTACTTTGCGGGAACAATTGGGCTGAGATTGTACAAGTCTTGTCCCAATATGATACCCAGGTCATTCCTTAACAAGTTAATCTGATATTTTTCTTATTATTGAGTTTTGTGCCTTTTTTAGGTTGCTAGTCCAGTACCACAACACTACTGTACTCAAACTTCTTCAAATCAAAAGAACCTTCCTTCAGGCCCACTCCCTCGACTAAGAATGCAACATGATGCACAAATAAACCTCCATAGGTAATAACATTTTACAATTTTAAATGGCAAGAATGCTGCTCCTCATTGTGGTTCTAACCCCTCCCTAATGCTGCTGCCACTCACAGATTTAAAATGGCCACTAACATTTTGAGGAGCGCAGGTTGAAGGGTGAGCAACTGAACACTCACAAAAACAGGCATAAAACACGGGAGGTCAAGCTACTGGCCCACACCACAGGCTGACTAGTCAACAGAATGGTCTCTAACATTTTTTGCAGGTTTACAACATGAAAAACGTGCAGAGCCCCTCAATATTGAGAACCAGTGCGTTAGGCAATTATAATTGTTACAGTTTACAATATAGTACATAATTAATACCACTTTCAGGACCCAAGACATCAACATACCTGGACAATACCAGCTTGGCGTGTTGAGACAGGGAGATTCATTTCAATATCATATGTTACAAGAGCTTTGTCCCACAGTGCTTCATGCTCATATGTTCGAATTCTGTGTAAAATTAAAAAGCAAAATATCAGTTTATGTAAACGGGACCAAACAAATTAGGGTTGCTTTCTACTAAAATTAAATATTAAAGCCTGTTTAATGATCAAGTATCCATTTGAACATTGTTTGTTTTTAATTTCTCTAAAATAATATAATTTCCCATTTCCAATCAGCCATGAACTCATTGAATGGCGGTGCAGGCTAGAAGGGCCGAATGGCCTACTCCTGCACCTATTTTCTATGTTTCTATGTACTATAGCCCATATATAAATGCAAATATTTCTGGTTTAGTTCTCCCATCACAACCGACTTCCACTTTGATGCTTCTAGAATCATAGAATGCTGCAGCACAGAAAGTTAATCTGGTGGTTTCTCCACAGGTCTACTAATCTAATCCAACCTTCCTGCTCGCTCCCATATCGTTTAATATTCATCCTTTTCAAGCATCTATCTAATTACCTGTTTCACTGCAGAATTTCACATTCTAACCACCTGCTGCGTAAATAATTTTTTTCTAATTTCCCCTTCAATTCTTATGATTATTATCTTAAATTTATGCCCTCTGATTACCATCTCAATAGGAAAAAAAATCTATCGCTATTTACATAACTCTTTATAATCTTGAAGATGTCTATTGGGTCACTCAATCTTCTTGGTTACAAAGAAAATAGCCAAACTTCTCAAGTCTCTCTTCATAAATATAACCCATCATCCCTGGTAACATCCTAATGAATCTATGTTGCACCTTTTCTATTGTTTTTATATTCTTTGTTCAATGGAGAGGGTCAGACATGACATAATGATGGTTTGAGACTTTAAAAAAAAATCTATTCTTTTCTTGAATATATTATTAGTCAGCCTGTACCTCAGGCACAAAGGATTGGCCACTAGAGGGCTGCCAACACCCAGGGAACTGTAAACCAGCAGGAGTAACTGCCTTCAGAAGTGGGTAGAGTATCAAGTATATTTAACTTCGGTTTTTACCTGGCAAGTGGGTGTAACATCTTCCCTCCACCGCAGCCATACAAACTATCTGGTTCTCCTATACTTCTGTACACATCAATCAGGAGTTCCTAATAGAACACATATTAGTTTAATCACGAACATCTTTTAAACTGCTACAGCCCTCACTTTCTCTGATGTGACAATGCTACCGCCTGGAGCCCTTCCAATACTAGGCAAATTCTGGGGTCCAAGATCTTGGTCAGTCTTTTACAAAATGATGTAATTTTAAAATATTTTTCCAGAAAGCAGAATGCAGCCATTATGATGCTATTCTTCCAAACAGTTGATATTAGATTTGCCAAACCTCTACAATTGCCCTAGAGTCTCCAGGAATTAAAGATCACTCTCCTGCATATTGCTGTGAGTAACCTGGGAGAAAGATCATAGGTGCATTCAAAAATTGTGCAATTCTTTTTCATTTTCTTCAAAAAATGTTTATAGTAATAAAATTTGAGATGGGAATAAGACTGACTGGGTGGGGCAGTTGAAGGTGCGGTCATGTGATGAAACCTCAGGTAATACGTCCAATCAGAGTTGGCAACTCTAGTAGCTGTATAGTATTGTATTACTGATAGCTGCAAATGAGAAAATAGTTTAAATTATTGAAATTTATTCTTCATGTTAAGAATTCGGAACATTGGAATTAGTAGTAATATACTGTATCTCTCAATCAGTACAGCAAGATATTGGCAGGCTACAAACTTTAAAATAACGAACAGCAACTCATCACTATTATTGTACTCACTGCCAGACACACCTGATCAGCGGTAGAGAGAAAACTCTTATTGCAGTGGAGCTAAGTTTCAATTCATACTTCTTGTCAATTAATTGATGGGAGTGGGGCACAGGCTTGGAGGGTGAGGAGGAGCAGGGTGCTCCAAAAGCTACGAGGGAGGAAGTAGAACTAGAGTACTCAGGATGGCACCAGTGGTAGGAAGAGCTGAAGCACTTCAGGTAGGCATGGGAGAGAGAGAAGCAGAAGCCGAGCAGCAGGTTCATCACTGGCCAATATAAAAGGTGCACTCTCGATCATAGGGAACATGAAGTCTGCTTACAGGAGTGACGGGAGACACCGAACCGGAGGAAATAATTAGCCTCAAAATGTTTTAAATTGTGATGGCGTGCAAAAGAGAAATGGTTATGTGGAATACTTTAAATGGTTCTTCCCAAAGGGTGCAGGAGTTTCCAACTTGAGTGTGTGCCGATGCTGATTTGCACCCATTTCTTGTGAGGCCAAAGTGAGGAGCACACTTACCTTCAACTTCTTCCTGATACCAGCTGCTACCTCGCACGAATTTTCAGCCCCCCCCCCCCCCCCCCCCGCAAACAAATGTGCTACAGACCAAACTTTTCATATACCAGTAACCTTTTTCAAATTAGGTAAGGGGCTTCTGTTACAAAATTCAGTGCAGCTTGCCCTCTGAACTACAAGTGGAGATGAGCTTATTGCATGGGCTAGAGTTTAACCCCATTTTCACAAATCAGGGCTTATATTCAAACCTCTAGTTTCCATTGCCACACATAATATGACACCCTATAGCAACTTCATGCTATTATCTGATGTTCAATGCTGGTAACATAATTTCTGCAACGGAAAATAAAGTATATGCGCCAGACCCACTCTGTTTCGCTGCCTCTGAAAATTCATTCTCCAGAGGAACTTAACCTCAACCAGCAGAATCCTGGCCAGATTTAATCAACATAACAAAAAACGATTATCTGGTCATTATCACATGTGGGAGCCTGCTGTGCGCAAATTGACTGCCGTATTTCCTATATTACAACAGTGACTACACTTCAAAAAGTACTTAAATTGGCTGTATAGCACTTTGAGATGTCCCGAGAGCATAAAAGGCTTTGTATAAATGCAAGTCATTCTTCTAAATTAGATAGGCTCCAACTGAGCAGGCAGCAGGAGGGTCACAGTCGAACACTGACTGTCAGTAAATATTCTCGTTCCATTTACAATGGGATAGATTCTGAGGCTTTGCGCGCAGTGGCAATGGCCCAAAAATGATGGGGTACGACTTATCGTTCCACTTCTCAGACAATGTGACTGACGCTATCATCCCAAGTGGTTGGGGGCGGGCCTTTTCAGTAGACAAATTGGGATCCCATGAAGTATGGTGGTGCAGTAGTTACGTTACTGGACTAGATATCCAGAGGCTGGGCTGATAATCCTGTTAGAACACGAGTTCAAATCCCACCGTGAGAGAATTTGAAATAAAAAGCTGGTATCAGTAAATTTCTATGATTCTATGAAAAAAAGGCTCAAAAGGGTAAGTTGTGATGTGAGATTTCTACAGGTATTCAATGTATATAATTTTAATGTTCAGGTGTCAACGAATAAATGTTACAATTCTTGTGCTGCAGTCAGATTAACTTTAAAAAAAAACTGTATCTGGTAATTCAGTTCGAGAGGATTAGCTATCACTTAGTTTAGTCACATACGGGACACTATGATTGCGGTCAAATGTAATTCTCACTGTAGCTGTGATTAGTTTCCATTATTGGGATATAATAGCTGTGACCAGCTGTAACTGACTGAAACAGGGACATCATGAACTCTTGATTTGTTCAAGCAGCAATCTATTCCTCATACATTCCAGTGTTTAACATGAACGATTGAGTAGAGGCTAGTTATTTCCTATCTTGGAGACCTTGCTGCAGGTATGGGAAGAGAAGATAAACTTTTTAAAGGAGACATTCACAAATCCATTTTGTTTCTATACCTGTAAACTGATCCCCGTTTCCTCTTTGCTTTTGCTGCTCAAGCTGGAGACTGTTTGCTCTTGGCTCGCCTCATCAAACTTTAGGCTGCGTGCTGCTTTGTAAGAACTCCTTACAAAACCAGAAACATAGTTATTTAAACGTAGGTTGTATCACTGCTGTATCTTATTACTTGTGTCTCCTACAATTATTTATTACCCGTTGCACAGAAATAAATTTTCACACTATGCTTTTGAACCAGCTGTTACATTTTTGGGGTTACTTTATTCTTTCTTTTACTCTAGATATTTTTGGCTTCCATTGTAGTAATTTTAACCCCATAAACTAACGGATTTGGGCCGGTGAGAAGTTAAAATTTCAAAACCCAAACCCAACCCACCTACTTCAGGTTTTAACGAAGACAGGACGTGGGCAGGTGACCAAACTGTTCACAGGAGGCAGGTTCTGTATTGAAAGTTTTAAGAAGGCTGTGTGCCTCCATTTTTACAAGCTTTCTATTTTTAAACTCAGGTTGGCCAGGTTTCTCAGGCCTTGGGAAACCCAGCAGGTAAAAGGAGGTGAGAAGGGCTGGATCCATTAAGTCAAATGCCTTTACAACACTGCTTGTGGGCAAAAGGAACAGGAGTACTTCATCTAATGAACAAAATGTTGAATCATTGTGGGTGGAGATTAGAGATAGTAAGGGGAAAAAGTCACTGCTGGGCGTAGTTTATAGGCCCCCAAATAATAACTTCACGGTGGGGGGGGCAATAATCAAGGGAATAATGGAGGCATGTGAAAAAGGAACGGCAGTAATCACGGAGGATTTTAACCTACATATCGATTGGTCAAATCAAATCGCAGGGGATAGCCTTGAGGAGGAATTCATAGAATGCATACGAGATTGTTTCTTAGAACAGTATGTTACAGAACCTACAAGGGAGCAAGCGATCTTAGATCTGGTCCAGTGTAATGAGACAGGAATAATAAACGATCTCCTAGTAAAAGATCCTCTCGGAATGAGTGATCACAGTATGGTTGAATTTGTAATACAGATTGAGGGTGAGGAAGTAGTGTCTCAAACGAGCATACTATGCTTAAACAAAGGGGACTACAGTGGGATGAGGGCAGAGTTGGCTAAAGTAGACTGGAAACACAGACTAAACGGTGGCACAATTGAGGAACAGTGGAGGACTTTTAAGGAGCTCTTTCATAGTGCTCAACAAAAATATATTCCAGTGGAAAAGGGCGGTAAAGAAGGGATAACCAGCCGTGGATAACCAAGGAAATAAAGGAGAATATCAAATTAAAAACCAATGCGTATAAGGTGGCCAAGGTTAGTGGGAAACTAGAAGATTGAGAAAATTTTAAACGACAGCAAAGAATGACTAAGAAAGCAATAAAGAAAGGAAAGATAGATTACTAAAGTAAACTTGCGCAAAACATAAACAGATAGTAAAAGCTTTTACAGATATATAAAGCAGAAACTAGTGACTAAAGTAAATGTTGGTTCCTTAGAAGATGAGAAGGGGGATTTAATAATGGGAAATGTGGCAATGGCTGAGACCGTAAACAATTATTTTGCTTCGGTCTTCACAGTGGAAGACACAAAAACCATGCCAAAAATTGCTGGTCACAGGAATGTGGAAGGGAGGACCTTGAGATAATCACTATCACAAGGGGGGTAGTGCTGGACAGGCTAATGGGACTCAAGGTAGACAAGTCCCTGGTCCTGATGAAATGCATCCCAGGGTATTAAAAGAGATGGCGGAAGTTATAGTAGATACATTCGTTATAATCTACCAAAATTCTCTGGACTCTGGGGAGGTACCAACGGATTGGAAAGCAGCTAATGTAACGCCTCTGTTTAAAAAAGGGGGCAGACAAAAGGCAGGTAACTATAGGCTGGTTAGTTTAACATCTGTAGTGGGGAAAATGCTTGAAGCTATCATTAAGGAAGAAATAGCGGGACATCTAGATAGGAATAGTGCAATCAAGCAGACGCAACATGGATTCATGAAGGGGAAATCATGTTTAACTAATTTACTGGAATTCTTTGAGGATATAACGAGCATGGTGGATAGAGGTGTACCGATGGATGTGGTGTAATTAGATTTTCAAAAGGCATTCGATAAGGTGCCACACAAAAGGTTACTGCAGAAGATAAAAGTACGCGGAGTCAGAGGAAATGTATTAGCATGGATAGAGAATTGGCTGGCTAACAGAAAGCAGACAGTTGAGATAAATGGGTCCTTTTCAGGTTGGAAATCGGTGGTTAGTGGTGTGCCACAGGGATCGGTGCTGGGACCACAACTGTTTACAATATACATAGATGACCTGGAAGAGGGGACAGAGTTTAGTGTAACAAAATTTGCAGATGACACAGAGATTAGTGGGAAAGCGGGTTGTGTAGAGGACACAGAGAGGCTGCAAAGAGATTTAGATAGTTTAAGCGAATGGGCTAAGGTTTGGCAGATGGAATACAATGTCGGAAAGTGTGAGGTCATCCACCTTGGAAAAAAACAGTAAAAGGGAATATTATTTGAATGGGGAGAAATTACAACATGCTGCGGTGCAGAGGGACCTGGGGGTCCTTGTGCATGAATCCCAAAAAATTAGTTTGCAGGTGCAGCAGATAATCAGGAAGGCGAATGGAATGTTGGCCTTCATTGCGAGAGGGATGGAGTACAAAAGCAGGGAGGTCCTTCTGCAACTGTACAGGGTATTGGTGAGGCCGCACCTGGAGTACTGCGTGCAGTTTTGGTCACCTTACTTAAGGAAGGATATACAGGCTTTGGAGGTGATACAGAGACGATTCACTAGGCTGATTCCGGAGATGAGGGGGTTACCTTATGATGATAGATTGAGTAGACTGGGTCTTTACTCGTTGGAGTTCAGAAGGATGAGGGGTGATCTTATAGAAACATTTAAAATAATGAAAGGGATAGACAAGATAGAGGCAGAGAGGTTGTTTCCACTGGTCGGGGAGACTAGAACTAGAGGGCACAGCCTCAAAATACGGGGGAGCCAATTTAAAACCAAGTTGAGAAGGAATTTCTTCTCCCAGAGGGTTGTGAATCTGTGGAATTCTCTGCCCAAGGAAGCAGTTGAGGCTAGCTCATTGAACGTATTCAAATCACAGATAGATAGATTTTTAACCAATAAGGGAATTAAGGGTTATGGGGAGCGGGCGGGTAAGTGGAGCTGAGTCCACGGTCAGATCAGCCATGATCTTGTTGAATGGCGGAGCAGGCTCGAGGGGCTAGATGGCCTACTCCTGTTCCTAATTCTTATGTTCTTATCTAGGCCCAATAAGCTTACCTGTAAACCCTGCGAGATCTGTCCGACCCCCTTATCTGCCCCTGCAATCACCGCCCCCTCCCCAACCATGCTCTATCCTCCTTGCGACCACTATCTCGCCCCCGTCGTCCCTTGCAATCTCCCCCACCCCTAGACCTGCCTTCTCCTGTGCTGCGGCCTTCTGCTGCAGGCTTTCCTGCCCGACAAGCAGCCGTCCTGTCAATCAAGCTGGCTGTTGGGCAGGAGACCAGGAGAAAAAAAATTTAAACTGCCGTGTGTATTATGACAGAATTAAAGAAGTCAATACCATTCTATGGGCCCAAGTTTCCACATGATTTGCGCCCGATTTTTAGGAGCAACTGGTGGAGAACGGACTATCTTAGAAATCGCAATTCTCCACATTTTTTTTTCTGCAGTTCGAGTCAGTTAGAACAGTTTCACTTTGGAACACAATTTTTTCTTCAAAATTGGGCGTGTCTGGCCACTGACGCCTGATTTCAAAGTTTCCACAATGAAAACGTACTCCAAACTAACTTAAAATGGAGCAAGTGAAGATTTTTGTAGAACTGAAAAAACCTTGTCTACACATTAAAAAATCAGGTGTCCAGAACGAGGTGGAGGGGGGGGGGGGGAAAGGGAAGTCATTAAATTCTATAATAAATCCTTATTTATACTTATACAAATAGTATACAAATAAATCCAACCTGAATAAAAATTTATAAGCAAAGAAAAGATTAAATAAACCATCTTCCTACCTGTGTGAAAGTGCTTCAGCCAGGGAGAATGCTGCAGGAAGCCTCACAAGTTGAGGCAGCCGTTCGTTCCCGCGGGGGGAGGGGGGGCGGAGGAGGAAGCCATTCGTTCCCGCGGGGGGAGGGGGGGCGGAGGAGGAAGCCATTCGTTCCCGCGGGGGGGGGGGGGGAGGGGGGGGAGGAAAGAGAGGAGGCAGCGGCGGGTGTGAGGGAAACGGCTGTCTCAACTTTGAGGCTTCCTGCAGCCTTCTCACTGCTGCAAGAAGCCTCAGTGCTGATGGCAATGTGCTTTTATTAAAAAATGTTCAAAAATTAAACAGCTACAAAGAACTACAAAAATGGCCGAGTGACAATGTTTCCATCACACTGCGCGTGCGCGAACACTCCAACGCGCACGCGCAGGGTTGCCGGCAGGAAAAAAACTAATTTAAATGGTACCCGCCCCCTCCCACTTACAAAATCGGCGCAAGTGTAGGCTCCGCCCCCTGGGCGCCGCACCAAACAGACATGGAGCTGCAGGGCGCTCCAGAATCGCGCGTTTTTTTTCCGGCGCCGTTTTCGGCGCGAAAAACGGGCGCCCAGCTCGGAGGGGCGCCCGTTTTTTATCGTGTGGAAACTTGGGGCCTATATCTTATACAAAAATGTGTTATTTTGTCATGGGCACATTTCTAATATCAGGCAATGATTTGCTACAGTTCCAACTGGTACCGTTTCAATTCCTCCTCTTCAGATCTGATCTTATCTGCATAGATTTCTGCACATAGCAAGGCTGTAAAGTGAGCAGCACATGACTGGGCTGTCAAAGCAACCTCCAGGTAGTTCAGATCCAGCCAGAAATTGTCATTCCATACAGTGCTCAGCTGATGTCTACAATGAGAAAGATGCAAATAATAAATTGATAAAATAGGTTTCACTTGAATGCTTCATTTCAGACATTTGAAATTGAAGTAAATCAAATAGATCAAATGTAACTCTACAAATATGTGCTAGCATTAATGTAAACATTAAAACCAAATCATTGTGCTACAGCGATTCATGTCATTAAGGGTCAGAGGGGGAAAGCGAGGATAATATTTTTGATACAACCCTTCATCACATCTCACGATGAACCAGAATTCTGATGAAGTTACACCTCCATGGGCCTGAAATTGGTCGGAGGTATAAGGTCCGCCCATTTCTCAGCGGTATACCGGCGGTGCGTCGTTTCAAACCGCCGATATACTGCCGAGACCGAAGAGGACAAAATTGGTCAACATTTTTTCGCCGTTACGCCAGCGGTCTGCAGCGGGTAGTATATTACTTAGTAGTCGATCCAGATTGACTTGCTCTTCGATGGATGGTGCGAATTTTTCTTTTTTTCCACTTTTTTTTTACAGAAACGTTTTACCCGCGAATTTCGGGGTCAGTCGTCACCCGCGCATGCGCAGTGACTTGAAGAGGAGGGAGAGAGAGCAAGAAAGAGCAGCAAGCTAGTAGACGGGCAGTTACTTGAAAAACACATTGCAGAGTTAAAAAATATTCCCAACAATTAATAATTCTACAGTTTGACAAATAAGTCGTCATATTTTACAAAGCAAAAATTGTAACAACAGAAATATTATGGCAATATTAAAAAAACATCAAAGCGCAGGAAAATCAAAAAGGACGGAGGTTGAGGGTGCCCGCCTTTGACAAGACGGAGTTACCTGCCCTTCTCGAGCATTTCACAGAGAGGTACTCCGAGCTAATGAAGGCTGGTTGTGGAAAGCACCCCCCCCCCCCCCCCGCCGCCCCACCACCCCAAAGGAGTACAACAGGATATGGGACGAGATCGGGGAGGCTGTGTCCTCCAAAAGTACCATGGTATGTACCGGGGAAAGGTGCCGTAAGAGGTGGAATGACCTAGTGAGGGCAGCAAAAGTAATTATTTTATTTATGCACCCCGCCATGTGCCATGTTCCATGTAAATGTAGGTTCCGTGTCACATGGATGATATTTATCAAGATTATTGCGATGTATTCACGCTTTCAGGTCATGACAAGAGGATCAACGCAGTGTTTTTTTTGTGTGTGTGTGACCCCGTGTGTCTGAGATGTTAAATGGATTGAAGATTTTTACTTGGATTTACTTTACTTTCTGCAGAAGAAGACATCTGCAATAGCATCCGATCAGCGCCGTATGGAGGGAGGACCCACAACCCAGGAGCCTCTGACTGACATCGAGATCCGTGTCCTGTCCCTGGTTGGGGATAGCAACCGTGCCACCACCGGCATTGGAGCTGACCCACTCGCACAAGATGGTAAGTTGAATAAAATGCAGTCTGTGTTGCGGTCCTCATGTCATGTAATGTAACTGTAATATTGGCCTAATGTAATGTAAGTTTATTGCACGGTAATGTTGGCCTCATGTGATATAATGCAATGTTGGGGGGGGGGGGGCATGTAACGCAATGCATATATATATTGTCTGTCTGCGATATGTAATGCAGTACTGCAGCAGTGGTGGACATTGAAGTAAGACTGCGATAAGTCACTGTACTATGTACTCATGTAACCCTTACCCCTCCCCTGGTGTCAAGCTTTTTAAAATGTTTTTGTACTTCCAGACTTGGATGATTCAGACCACACTGCCACAGACGACAAACCCACTGGCATCACCCAGCCCTCTCCCGACTTCACCACTGACAGAGATGAGGAAGATGAAGGGGACCAGGAAAAAGAAGAGCCGCTGATCCTACATCCATTGGAGGTAGGGGTGGAAACGGAGGAGGATACACCAGCTCCATATGGGGCAGCTGGAACATCCTCCACCACAGAGTCTGTATTCAGGAGATTCCCCCATGCTCCTCTGATTCTGCGGGACCAAGCCACCCCCGCAGTGTTGCAGCACCTTTGCCGCAGCGACAAAGGTTGGTGAAGGAAAGGTTAGTTGCTGTAGGTGTGTACCAGGACATGGTGCATCTGACACAGGCCAGCGTCGACACAGGATGAGAGCTGCTCACGGTCATGACTACAATAGCAGCAAACATCGCAGCTCTATCAGAGCGGCAGTCGGAAGATATGTTGCGTATGATCACCATGATGGAGCGGACCGTCGGCGAAACCATGTGGCAATCAATGGGATCAGGACATGGCGCGGAACCCCCCCCCGCCCCGTGCCATAGTAGTCAGGTCGACAGCACCCGAGGGTGGGGAGCCGACAGCATTTTCCAGCCCTCAAGCCACGCCTTCCACCTTGCGAGCTTCTTCTGAGGCCCCATTTATTGTGCCTGCAACGTCTGACCCCCACCCCCCCCGACGACAGCAACAGCACTCGGGGTGCGGTGCTGCACACCGGCTTGGTAGCAGTATAGGAAGGTCTGGGCTCAGGGGCAGTGGGAAAGGGAAAGGCGGGAATAAGAAAGGGGGGTGGGGGGGGGGAAATAGTCCCAAAGGTGGTGTAGCACGTGGTCGCGGCCGAGGCCAGTAAAGGGTTATTTTGTTGTACTTGTGCATTGAATAATTTAAGTTTGATTTGTAAAAGTTTTGTTAAAGTTGTTATTAAAGTTGTTAGAGTTGTTTTATAGTTGTAAGTTTTACAAAGTTTTAAAATTGTATATTTTTTGAGATTTTGACAAACGTTTGAATTTAATTTAAGCACTCTTGTACAGTGTCAAACTTTTGGGTAACAGTCATCAGGGTAAGGCCTCCTCCTCCTCATCAGTCTGCGACCTCCTCCATTACCCTTATAACTTTGCTCAATAAACCTTTTCACATCTGGTTCCCCCATTAGACAGGTTGTCAGCAATACAGGCAGAGTTAGTACAGGCCCTATTCTTTTCAGATCTTCACAATATTTTTCGATGAAAAAAAAACTAAAATACCTTCTATCTTAATAGGTTACTCAGTAACAATAAAAATACCGTTTCCACCCTAAATTGCACTGTAAAATCACTGTTCACCTCAGAAATACAGAGGTGCTGCTTTAGCTGACAGTTCCTGATTTCCAAAATGGTGGATCCGTGCACTCGGCCCATTCCTGCCCACTTAAGATCGCGTAAAACCACCTTTTCCAGGACGGTATGCAGCTCTGGTGGTATGTCGGCGATATGCAATGAAAATTGGACTTTTTGGACGTAGCGGACGGTGTGCATACGGCTCGCCGGTATGTCAATGATGAATATTCCGCCGAGCAGTATGGAGATGTTTTTTTGACCAAAATTGCATTTTTGGGCAGCACGCAGGTGGTATGTCGACCAATTTCGGGCCCTATATGCTAACCTACTTTTCTTCTTCAGCTGCTGGTTGACCTGTTGTGCAATTTTAGCATCTTCTGTTTTTTAAAATCTGAACTAATACCTTTTTTGTTTTCGCAAGTAATCGACCACTGCCAGCATGGTGCGTCGTGATGTTTTATCCATGTGTCCATGGGGTAGGCTATCAGTTTCTGCCAAAGTAACAAAAATAGCTGTCAGCAAAAGGGTCAACAAAAAAAGCATTGTACTTTGTTAGCTGATTGTATGATTATTCACAACATCCTCGTACTTTTATATAAGCTGTGGTAGCTTTCACAGCAACGAGAATGTACAAACAGTAGAGACAGTCATTTTACTGGCTGTCATGAGCAATGCAATTACTGAAAAGATATGTGCTCATCTTTTTACCATATATCCTTGATGAAGACAGGCACCAGTGGTTGAGACGCAAACCCTGATTTATCCAATGACAATGAAAACCCCAAATCTAAATAGTCAATGCTATTTTAGCTGTAATTGAAAGGGAGAACTGGGTGCTGGGTTATTATCACTGCCAACTTTTCCTGTTCCACGTCGGTCCGATTGGTCTCCTTAGTTCGAGCAATAGCTCCCTATTGTTAAGTGCGGGAGGGGTGAAAGGCAGAAGTCAAGTGTATGCCCATTTTTACAGGGACTAGCTCAAAAATCATGGTGACGCACAAAGTGGTGGAATACAGAGATACCACAGAGAACAGAGAAGGCTGAGGAGTTTATTAATAGAGGATTTTAAAAGTATGAAGGGTTCCTCTAAATAGGAATAGACTATTTTCTTTAGTTGGGAAGTCAGTAACAAACGATTGTTAATTTCATCCTGACACTAAGACAGTAAAGAGAGAATTTAGAAGTCATTTCTGTACACAGAACTGTTGGGAGACTGGAATGGCTGAGGTAGAGACCATTGCATCTTTTAAGGAAAAATTAGATAAATATTCAAAGCCGAGGAAGATACAAAGCTATGAGGAAAGAGCAGGGCAGTGTAACTAGTTCTGGATTCCTCCTACTATAGAGCTTGCACAGAAACAATGGGTCATCTTCTGCACTGTAAACTTCTACATGGAAGTCTCAAGACAGGCTGGTATCTGTTTTTTCCAACAGCTGACCAAGAGCAACATCAGTTGTGGTCTGAAAGAGGTTGCAATGGATAAAAGAGTTGTTGTATCAAGAATATGGGAAAGAAGGAAGCATATTCACAAGGGTGCAAATACCCTCAAAATAAAACACTAAGTTCCACTGGTGGCAACACCACTCTTACCTGGCATTGTTTTTTAAACTGCTAAAAAGCTCCAATCTAAAATTCATTATTTTTGGCCAAGTAAGATATTTAGAGACAACATTCCTATCTCCACCTCAAATGACTCAGTGGGCAAAACTATCACATGGGCTGGCACCGAACTAAGTGAGCTAGTTATTTAGGTTTCACACGTGCACTCGCTCACTTTATAAATACAATTTTAAGCAAATTAATTTACAACACCGCCATATCCGAACACTTGTTAAAATATCTTTTCAGTGGACAAATGTCGAATCAATTACCTGAGTCGATAATGGCTGGTGTGGTGCATCGGCTAGAGCTGGATCCCATTCTACAGCACGCATTAAAAAAACCTTGAATGTGGTTAGATAACAACACCTGCCAGGAGCTATTATCGCCGTGAAGGAGAATATCATGGATCAAGTACGGAAGAACCATTTGGCAGAAATCAGTCTTCACCTGATGAAACAAGTTCGCCAAAAGTAGAAAATAAATAAATTGAAATTTCAAGATTACAGAAGATCAAGATTAAATCTGCACCCAAGTTTTAAAAACTCAGAACTGCGTGCCAACTATAACTTTCAAAATATTAATTTTTAATAGCATTACAATGCCCTAAAGTAAGCTGCCACTTCTTTGCTTCTCTGTAGCTATAATTGATGTGTTCTAAAGTAGGAGCCGTGTCAGGAGTGTCATTGAGCAGCAATAAACTAACTGAATGTGAACAAACTCAATATACAGATTACAACTGGAGAATGTGCATCATTAAAACTCCTTTTCAAAATGATCGACATATCACAATTGTATAGGCAAGTAATCAAATGAAGAAAACAGCCTCACTAATGCACAGAAATATTTAATAATCTGGAGCTGTAGAGAGTGCAGAGGCTACTAAAGTGAGCAACCACCAATCCTGTCTGAGCTTTCTCGGTACTCTGGGTTTATGAATATTGTCACTAGCATTGCCCTGTCTCTTGATCTCTCCAAAATGATGTAACAGTTTTAATATTCAAGACAGCAACATAAAATAAGCTAGCTTAACAGCCGCTTTCCTCAGAAGTGAGGATCGACTGTTCTGCAAAAATACAAAACATATTGAATATTGTTGCTACATTCTATTGCTGATATTTAAAAACATTAAAAAGCACTACACAACCAATTAGAAAGCTTCCATCCCCTTTCTCATTCTTTTCATGCAGTGTTCACTCCTCTATGGGCCCAAGTTTCAGCCTCAGTTGCTCCTGATTTTTTGGAGCAACTGGTGTAGAACGGAGTATCTTAGAATTTCAAATTCTCGGCATTTAGTTTGCTCCAGTTCTCGTCAGTTAGAACAGTTTCACTTTGGAACAGAATTTTTTTTTCCAAAAGAGGGCGTGTCCGGCCACTTACGCCTGTTTTCAAAGTTTCGGCAGTGAAAACTTACTCCAAACTAACTTAGAATGGAGTAAGTGAAGATTTTTGTACGCTCGAAAAAACCTTGTCTACACTTTAGAAAATCAGGAGTAGGTTACAAATCAGGCGTAGGGAATGAGGGGGGGGGTGGTTAAAGGGAAGTTTACAAACATTAAACACTTAAGTTTTACAAATAAAGAGCCATCATCAATAATAAATGATAAATGCATCAATAAATCAACCAATAAATCAATCAAAAAAAATTAATAAGAAAAATTTTTTTTTTTTTAAATCTCTAAATAAAACATTTTCTACTTACTGACTGCAGCACCGGGAGCCCTCCAACAGCGTGCTGGGATGCCCCCCCCCCCCCCCAGTGTGTCTCTGTCAGTGTCTCTATCTCTCTGTCTGTCACTGTGTGTCTCTCACTCTCTGTCTGTCAGTGTGTGTGTTTCTGACAGCGAGGGGAGGGGGTGGAGGGGGGCAGGGCGAGGGGAGGGGGAGGAGGGGGGCAGGGCAAGGGGAGGGATGAGGGAGAAAAGGGAGGGGAGGGAGGAGAAGGGGAAGGGGGGGGGGGAGGAGAAGAAGGGGAAGGAGGAGAAGGGGAAGGAGGAGGAGGAGAAGGGGAAGGGCGGGGGGAGGGGAGGAGAGGAGAAGGGGAAAGAGAAGGGGGGAGAGAAGGGAAAGGGGGGGGGAGGAGAAGAAGGGGAAGGAGGGGAAGAGAAGAAGGGGAAGGAGGGGAAGAGAAGAAGGGGAAGAGAAGAAGGGGAAGGGGGGAAGAGAAGAAGGGGAAGGGGGGAAGAGAAGAAGGGGAAGGGGGAGAGGAGATGGAGAAGGGGAAAGAGAAGGGGGAGGGAGAAGGGGAAGGAGGGAAAGGAAAGGAGAAGGGGGGGAAGGGAAAGGAGAAGGGGGGAAGGGAAAGGAGAAGGGGGGGGAAGGGAAAGGAGAAGGGGGGGGAAGGGAAAGGAGAAGGGGGGGGAAGGGAAAGGAGAAGGGGGGAAAGGAAAGGAGAAGGGGGAAGGGAAAGGAGAAGGGGGAAGGGAAAGGAGAAGGGGGGGAAAGGAAAGGAGAAGGGGGGGAAGGGAAAGGAGAAGGGGGGAAGGGAAAGGAGAAGGGGGGGGAAGGGAAAGGAGAAGGGGGGGGAAGGGAAAGGAGAAGGGGGGAAAGGAAAGGAGAAGGGGGAAGGGAAAGGAGAAGGGGGAAGGGAAAGGAGAAGGGGGGGAAGGGAAAGGAGAAGGGGGGGGAAGGGAAAGGAGAAGGGGGGAAGGGAAAGGAGATGGGGGGGGAAGGGAAAAGAGATGGGGGGGGAAGGGAAAAGAGATGGGGGGGGGAAGGGAAAGAAGGGGGGAGGGAAAGAAGGGGGGAGGGGAGGGAAAGGAGAAGGGGGGGGGGGGGGGAAAGGAAAGGGTGGGGGAGGCTGAATGGGCCGGTCCGGGCCGGGCACAAGACCTTCAGGCAGGGCCCGTCCCCAGCACCAGATTTACAGGTAGGTGGCGTTGGGTCGGGTCGGGTCCTGGGTCCGGGATTGGGGGGAGCGCGGGTCGGGTTGGGTGGTGGAGGGAGGGCAGGTCAGGTGGGGGGTGGGAAGAGAGGGGAGGAGCGCGGGTCCGGTCCGGGGGGGGGGGGGTCGAGTCGGGAGGAAGCAGGAGCTGGACGTGGTAGGCAGCCTTATGCATGCAGCCCCAGTGAGGCCATTCGGCCAGGGCTAGGGGCTGCGTGCTTTGGGCCCCTCCCACACAATTTTGGGCGCCTGGAGCTACTGCACATGCGTGCCCACTACAGCGCTCATGTGCAGAGGTCCCGGCACTGTTTTCAGCACAGGGACCTGGCTCTGCCCCCTACAGCTCATGCTGCGCCGCGCTGGACTCCAGAGGACCAGTAGGGAGCCAGAGAATCTGTAAGTTTTTTTTTAGGCGCACTTTGTGGCGCGAAAAACGGGTGTCCAGGTCGGGGCTGCGCCATTCTAAGCGTGACCCGAAACTTGGGCCCTATATTACTATGTTCAAAAGTACTTCATTGGCTGTAAAGTGCTTTGGGACGTCCCAGGGTCATGAAAGGTGCTATATAAGTGCAAGTCTTTTTTTTTTTCTATATTTTCACAATGCCACAATTACTCTGGAAGTCTGGTTCAGATAATTGGTATGAGTAATGTTTATTTCCATCAAAAATTGAACCTGTGAACAGAGGAGTGAAACATGCACCTCAAATAGAGATCATCTCACCATCAGGAATCAGTTTTGATTTAAAAAAATCTAGTGATCAAAATGAACTAATTGGAGTTAACTATCCTTGGGGCCAAAATTCAGTGGCCGTATAAGGCCCGTTACCGCTGTTTTGCAGTGGCCATGCGGTGGAATCGAGTGGCCGCCATGTTTCAGTCCATTGGCCGCTCCGACCCAAATTCAGCTCGGAGATTTTTCGGCCTGTCCCCACTTCCGATCCGCTGTTGCCGACCGCCGCAAGCATTTCATCAAAGCGCGCATCACCACTATCCCATACCTCCATTTTAATCCGCCTCAAATTTGCTGAAAAGAATCCATGAGCCGTTGAACGATGCCCCGAACAGTTTTTTCTGTCGGTGCACCTTGTCTGCTCTCTCTCTCTGCCCTGGCGGTGTGGTGGCCATTAAAGGTGAGGGGCGAATGCCGCGGCCGCCATCTTATTTTTTTTGCCGGCCGACTTCCATATGGGCCGGACTATTGTTCCCCTGGATTCGGCCGAGCCGCCAACAGGCAGCCTGGTACCTCCTCTTGGGCACCAGGCCATTGGCTTGGCTAAAATCTCCCTGGTGGCCCAGTGGCTGAAGCTAAAAAAATCCCCGATTCTCTCCCCTTTAACGGCGGAAAGATCGTGTGGTGACGCACACGCGCAGTGACGTCACCATCGCTGAGTGACAGCAGCAGAGACTCGATCCTGCCCCTCAGCATGACTTGCTGCTGCACTTCTGCCCCTGCGATGACCGGCTTCCAGTCCAACGTTAAAAAATCTTCTAAGTCCTGAAAATCGATCGGACGGCTACCTCACCGCTCCCGGCAGAAAAACCAGGTAAAAAAAAATCATAGGTGCGCCAGCTTTCTGGCATGCCTGAATTTCCGCCCCCTTGTCTTTTCAGGAGTATACTTCAATTCTTTAAATATCTTATCAAGGGAATGTGGACAACCTCATCAAAGAAATGATTTGGAGGAAGAGGGAGGAGCTGAACTAATATTACTTGCGACACTCATCAGTATGTTTCAATAAATTGGCTATTTCATCTGTAGTAACCACCTTCCCCAAATCCCCAAGAAGGTCATCAGCATCAACAGTTCAAACAAAAATATACAAAAAGAAAAAAAAATTGTCTTACTAAAAAAAAGTGGGGTCTTTGTTAGCAATCTGATTTAATCAGCCAGTGAGTAAGTCTCCTCTTCTGTTGATCCGATTGGTATTTTGGAACCAAATGAGCATTGGTATCATTCATCAAATTACCAGTGACCAACCCTTCCTTAATGACACAACACTGCTTCCTGCAGGCTTCCCAGCATCTCTCCCATCCTAAACTTGAAGCTGCTTCTCGCCCAGTAGCCAGTAACACAGGTCTAAACAGAAAAAATGTTATCTTCATTCAAGTTTTAGTGTGGCCTTTCATTAATGAAGAGCTTCAGAGTAATTTCCAACCAGTAGTTAGCCAGAGATAAATCTAGTTCTGGGTATTCTATTCCTTATTATTTTATTTCACTAATTTATGCATTGTGAAAAGGCTGCTGATTAAATTAGATTTTCATACTGCATTCAGTGATTTAAACAGGTGCCAAATTACCTCACACATTGGCTTTATTAACTGTAGAACTTCATTTCTCACACCTCCACTGTCCAGCAGCGCACAGGTCAGTGTTTTCAGCCATGTGTCATGGCTTCCACCCTGAGGTATCCACAAACAGCCATCATCGAGATTTTCAGAAGGACTGGAACTGTTGTCCACCAGCAACTCGTGAACCTGAAGCCAGCACATCATAAGTTTAGACAGTTTGGTTTTTAAACCAATGGTTCAAAAATACATCGCACTGTTGCTGTGTTATGGTGTTTTGATTGCTGTGTTACAGCAAGGATATCCAGGCTCTGGATACAGTGCAGAAAGGGACAAACAAATTGATACCTGCCTAAGGCGTATGTTGGAGATTGCCACATATTCTAGAAGGAACATGGGCTGAAGTTCAGTAGAAAAAAGTGCATTGACAGTTTAAATTCAACCATTTTATGCAGAGGATGTTGAACCGACAGTCCAGGTAGGCAGAGAAGATAGACAATGTAAGGAATAATTGAAGATATTTGAGGGAGTGGCCGAATGCGAATGACTAACTATTGGGATCGGACATATTTTGCCTAAAGGTGGAAATTGTTGTTGGGCTAATGTCTCAAGTGACCATTCTTCAGGCCTCTGCCTAGACAGTGAGTTTCAAATGGTTATGTTAGCATGCTGAAGACACAGGAGGACATTGACGGGATAGGGCGTAAGCAGATATATGGCAAATGCAGTTCAGCAAAGATAAACGTGAAGCAACATACTTAGGGGAAGGGTACAGGGAATAGAAATACACCCTAAATAGTAAACTTTTCAGTGGATTGGATGAAGAGATAGATAAATATACAGTTAAAAGCAGCATTGCAGTTGTTAAGAAAAGGCATAAAGCACAAATAGGATTCTGGGTTTTATGTATTAGGGCAATGAATACACAAGCCAAGTGATGAATCTGTACAGGACAGTGGTTAGGCCATCATTGAAGTACTGTGTGCAATTTGTATATTATAGAAAATATATTGGAATTGTGGAAAAGGTGCAACATAGAATCACTGGAAGAATGCTAGGGTTTTGAGAATATAGTTATGATGAAAAATTAAGGCTGTATTTCTGGAGCGTGGCAGGCTAAGGAATGAGAGAACAGAAGTGTTCAAAATTATGAAAGGGTTTAACATAAACAGTAGAAGATCGTTTCCACTTAGTCATGAATTGATGAAAGAGTGCGTAAATTTAGGAAGTACTAGAAACAAAAAGGGATGGTTAGACATTTTTTTAATGCAAAAGGTTATTAAAATATGGAAAACATTCCAAGTAGCTATTGAAACCAGATAATTTTAGACAGGGTTAGATTAAAAACTTAAAGAAGAAAAGTATTTAAGGATTATGTGAAAGGAGGAGGAAAATGATACAAAAGTAGATAGCTCAGGTGTAGGGTTAGCAGTGGCAAAGGCATGAATTGACCTCCTGCTGTGCTTAAATTAATATGAAGTCCCCAGCTGGGCTACCGCATAGCAATCAGGAACCTGGCTGATTTTCTCCCATCTCAGCCCAGGAATGTGGAGAGCGCTGGTAGAGTCTAAGCAAACATCAGCCAATATCCAAGTCCAGTGACTGAACCTGGGGCTTTCCTAGTTTGTATGACAGTACTACCCAAGGCCATCATTAATTGAACTTCAATTAACACTTCCTATTCCTGCCATTTAAATTGTTAGTTGTTATCATTTGTGCAATGAATAAGATGTAGCTTCATACAAGACAAAACATAGTATTAAAATTGGTGCACTACTTCTACATAATGCATGCCAAGTTTCACAGAGTTGAATGATGATTACCTTCTTTCTGGCTGTTCGGAATGGTTGTAAATACATTAGCACAGGATCAGGACCGTTGGGGTCATTTTTACTCAGCTCCCAGAACTGGTGACCTGATTGTGTGGCAAGAATGTTCTTTGCACATATAGCAGCTGCAAAGCGAACTTCAATACTGGCAGAAAAGAATAAGAAGGACAGATACTGGAAAATCAATTGGTAATTCTTTAAACATAATGAAATGCAAACAAACTTTGGGTACTTCGATTTATTCTCTCTCCAAATTTAACTTATTTGATTTTCTTTTTAAGAGCTCTTCCACTCCATTCACACTCCGATACCAAGAGGTTCCTGCAAAGCTACCAATGACATTCTTCAGGTTGACTATAAGGTGTTTGAAATCATATCATTTGACTCACTCTGAACTGGCTGTCAGGGGACATCTGGGCTGATTGCCCCTCCAATCCCCGATACTTGAGAAGAGGATTCTGGCTGCTAACCTGGGCTTTCTATATGGCAACAGTTAAAATCAGCTGTTCACCAGGTGCAGAAACACAAACCTGAATTTGCTTCCTATAACTTGATGGTATAGCACACTGGGGTTGCAAACCACTGTCCTAGGTTCGCAAGCTTATGTAGCTCTTGAGCTTGGTGCATAAGACCACTAAAAGTTGACAAATCATCTAGTTTTTTTGGGAGGGGGAAAAAGATAAATGTGACTAGAATCCATTCTGCATCTTCCACTCAAATGGCAAGGCTGAGATTCCAAACTGAATCACTGAAGTGAAACTCTCTGCTGTGGCACACTGTCATCACAGCACCAATCTCTGGCTGTTTTTATATGGGAGCCTAGCTCTTGGGAGAATGAGCTAACTGAGCCACTCTCCCAGCAGGACCAGGTTGTATCGTAAGTGAATGAATATTCTGCAGGTTTCTTTTTGTTGGATAATTTTGGGGAATCTGTGATTGAGAGAGTAAACTGGATACGGTCTGTGAAATAAGCAAGCCGAAGGGCTGAAAAGATGTATCGTGACACACTTCAAACCAAAGAATACGAGTAACTTCAACAGAAGGCACTAATCAGGACAACGAGCGACAGACAATAAATACAGCCTTTCTGGTATCACCCACACCGTGAGAACAAATGAGAACATTTTATAGTAAGGCTTCTGAATAAATTTCTGAACTGTAGAGAATACAGTTCTCTACCTTGGAATGAGTCAAAGCAGTAATTTCTTAATTGGGAAACAATTTTAATCTAAACCGCCCATCAGGAAACTGACGGGATTGATGTATCGCTAGTTTTACAACCCACCCGATTTTACTCTTCATTGATGTTTAATGGAGAGTAATATTAGGCAGGATATAAAACCGGAGTTAAAATGATTCCCTATGAGAGTGAAGTTTAAGATACTTAACAACAGAGAACCACTCATCCATCCATTTTTTCAGCTATGGACGGTGAACTCAGCATCATTGATGTGATAATGGTTTAGAAATTCGAGCATGCCTATTTTGGGGTGCTCAGTGGGGGGAGGGATCGATCGTGGTGCCTAGATATTTGGCCTTGGGCCTCATTTCCATCGAGTCGGCGAACTGCGGAGCAGGACTGAAGATCTGGCCACTGCTAGTCTCACAGATGTCCTCAAGTAAGTGAGATGGGATGGTTATTCAACCGGCAATGGACTGCATTTTTTGAATGGGGTGTGTTCCATATTCAGGCTGGTGCCGGCTGCCTTGGAGCATACAAATTCTTCAGTGGTGGCCTCAAACAGGCGTTAGACCGCTTATTTGCATGTGCAAAGATCCTAACAATTGTTTGGCATTTACCAATATGGTGAACAACGCACTTCCGGCTAGTAATGAGTATGCGCATCCTGCCCACCATATTGGAGGCTTAGGCAGCCACTTAGCAACTGGTAAATGGATGCTGTGTGGCTGAATTTCTAGGCCAATATCTGCATTAAAGGATTAGCAGCTACAGCATATGGACTGCAAATCTATGAAGTGAAAATTAAGAGTTCATCTCGGATATCTAATGTTGTGAGTATACATTACATACATACAAATATATAATAAACTATATAAGCAGAACTGTAAAATGACATGGATGTGGGTGTACGGGGCACAATTTCAAAATTTGCAGATGACACAAAACTTGGAAGTATAGTGACCAATGAGGAGGAGGGTGATAGACTTCAAGAGGACATAGACAGGCTGGTGGAATGGGCGGACACATAGCAGATGAAATATAATGCAGAAAAGCGTGAAGTGAAATATTTTGGTAGAAAGAATGAGGAGAGCAAATATAAACTAAAGGGTACAATCCTAAAGGTGGTACATGAACATAGAGACCTGGGGGTATATGTGCACAATCATTGAAGGTGGCAGGGCAGGTTGAGAAAACTGTTAAAAAACCTTATGGGATCCTGGGCTTTATGAATAGAGGTGTAGAGTACAAAGCGTGGAAATTGGGATGAACCCGTATAAAACTGGTTTGGCCTCAACTGCGGTAGTGTGTCCAATTCTGGACGCTGCACTTTAGGAAGGATGTGAAGGCCTTAGAGAGGGTGTGGAAAAGATTTACGAGAATTATCCCAGGGATGAGGGATTTCAGTTGCGTGCATAGACTGGAGAAGCTGGGGTTGTTCTCCTTCAAGCAGAGAAGATGGAGAGGAGATTTGATAGCGGTGTTCAAAATCATGAGGCGTCTGCCGATAGTAGAGAGGAACTGTTCCCATTGGCAGAAGGGCCGAGAACCAGAGGATACAGATTTAAGGCGATTGACAAAAGAACCAAAGGCGACATTAGAAAAACTTTTTTTACACAGCGGCGGTTAGGATTTGGAATGCATTGCCTGAAAGGGTGGCGGAGGCAGACGCAATCATGGCTTTCAAAGGGAATTCGATAAGCACCTGAAATAATTTTTTTTGCAGGGCTATGGGGAAAGGGCTGGGGGGGGCGGGTGGTTGGGACAAGCTGAGGAGCTCTTGCAGAGTGCCGGCACAGGCTCAATGGCCTTCTTCCGTGCTGTAATCATTCTATGATTCTAAACAAGCCTAATGAAAGAAAATCTTAGCATTGTCCTGATATGATGCAAATCGTTCACGTCTCAAATTTTCTCCTTACAAATTGGTAATTGCTACAAATTAGTAATTGCTATAAATTGAGATAAAACATTAGTGATATACTGTACAATAAACTTAACAATTCACAGAAATTCACTACAAAGGAATATTCATCAACAGGCAGTACAAGTTAATTTGAAAAATCGTTTAAATATTAGTGAGTTCACAACATTATAAGTTGCAGGCTACAAAGCAAATAGCTTAGCGATCTGCAGGCATTTGTTTGCTTGTATAAACTCACCATTGGTCAATGAGAGCATTATTAATGACACTAAGGAGAATGAAAACTAATTTAGATTTATTTTCTTTTAACAGTTCTGCTGCCTTGCAATGAAATTCATTCTTCTTGTGTTGTAAAGCAATGGTGGAAAAGTCAATTGGACCCATTTCTCCTAAGCAATTCCCTGCAGCTTCTGAAATCATAAAATATAAATATTCAATTATGTCACACATGGTAGCTGCGACAAACCAAATAATCCTGAACAAGCAATAAACTGCATTACAAGCCTTTGTACTGAATATAAGAATGCAACAGTGGACATGACACTGTACAAGTCTGAACTGGTAATGTAATAGTTACAACCGGAACAGATTTTAAACATAGCATTTTCTCAGTGTTTGCAACCAATGTCAGTACCGAGCACTTCTGGAGTAACATACAGCTTGATTGTAGAGTAATGTTGCCATCTCGTCTACACGTCAACCCCAGCTTCAAAAGTGCACCCTCTCCTGCACCAGTGTGCTACTTTCATTTCACACATCAGCCATTCCTGAGTTATATGACTCAGAGTGAATTATCCTCAGTTTTGTGCAGTGGACAAATTTTCATTAGGGACTAGATTGAGATGACTAGAACTCATTTCAGGTAGGACTCTTACAGCAACTGAAAATTCCATCATGTGAATCTGGATTTAAGTCAGGTGCCAGATATTCTACACTGTAATGCCCAACCCAACCAGCTGGGAGGTACTGTTTGATGATTACCAGACTGGACACAATATTAGGAACATGGAGCCACAAGCCAATACCACCTCATAGCAGCAAGAATATGGATTAAGTCACAGCATGGCAAAGTAATCAAATAAGAGACACTATCTGACAATATCCATCACCATCAGGATGCTGATATCACAAGATAATTACAGATGAAGGCGGCCATTCGGCCCATCTCAGTCCATCCATCCAGATAGACCACAACATCCCCCCTCATTGCGACATCCAATTGTTTTTTTAAATGATTCCAGGTTTTTTGCTTCCAGTACTCAATCTGGAAGTCCATTCCATGTGTTTATCACTATGTGCGAAGAACCACCTCCTGTCCTAAAATTGTAATTTATAAATTTGAACCTGTGTCTGCTTGTTCTTTTTTTTCAATATAATGTTCAAGAAAAGTTAACCAGTGGGCAAATCAATCTGAAGTGTCATTTCAGAAGGAGGGGAACGCTTACTGTTCACTTTTGCTGCAATTTTGCAGAATTCTCCATGAAGCATCTTAGTTCAAGATCAAGGTTCTTCCTTAGAGGATCGATTGAATCATAGGTGTCTAAACACTCACCTAGTATGTCTTTTCCAGCAGGGTGATAGATAGCAGATTTGCACAACTGCAAGAGATTTACAACTAGTTTCACCAAGACACTGGACTCTGGGTCATCTGATAGAAAGAGATTTAAAAAATGTTTAATCAATCAAGTCTAACAACATGCCTAATAACTTTTGTTTACTGTCACATGCACCCCTAGTACTGAACCTCATGAAATATATAGGTGCTGAAGTAGTGTCTTCGACAGCGTCAGTGTATGCCGTTGTAAGCCTTCTGAAAGGCCCTGCAACTTCCGGGTTTCCGCATGCACTTGTGCAAACGCGAAAATTTGGAACTTGCGATTTGACAAGGTACACCTCGACAGATCATACAACTGAAAGTAAAATCAGTTTCGCTGGCGCAGAGTTGGGCTACTTGCCGAACAACTGCCCACATAATTCTTAGGACTGGTAAAAGCAAGAGTAGAGACTTCTTTCATCAGCATAAGGGTTACTATAAATCTTAAATTAATCATTTAAAAATAAAAACTGATGCACAATTAAAATTAGTTCATGCAAATATTGGCCTGGATTAAAATATTTTTAATTATTTTTCAAAAACTTGCACCAAATACAATAAAAGTTGTAATGAAGGGAGTTATGAATAAAATTGAAATTCAGAATTTTATATTTAGTAGAATCGGCTAAAGTGTTTAATTATTTGGGGATTCCACTGCATGTCATTAGGGGATTCCATTCCTAAATGATTGCATTGGAATCCTCCTTTCACATTGGAGGACTGGCCCGTGTGATCCCAGGGACTCTTCTGAACTGCCTGGGACTTTCCGCTGCCGTACGCACCGAGGCCCGAAAAGGGAACTCGCTGCAGCTTGGCTGACAGCAGTTAGGTGTGAAATTCTATCGTGGGTCAAAGGCGTACTCCGGAGGTATGCCTCCGACCGCAATTTAAGGGCCAGAGTTTGCAAACATTACATACATAACAATTACGGCCGCCTCCTAAGGTCTCCACAATTACAGAAGCCAGTCTTCAGCCAATTCGATTCACTCCACGACATCAAGAAACAGCTGAGCGCAGTGGATACAGCAAAGGCTATGGGCCCCGACAACATCCCGGCTGTCATGCTGAAGACTTCTGCCATGCCTCTAACCAAGCTGTTACATTACAGGTACAGCACTGGCATCTATCCGACAAAGTGGAAAATTGCCCAGGTATGTCCTGTCCACATAAAGCAGGACAAATCCAATCCGGCAATTAGCACCCCATCAGTCTACTCTCAAATCATCAGCAAAGTGATGGAAGGTGTCATTGACAGTGCTATTAAGCAGCACTTACTGACCAACAATCTGCTCACCAATGCTCAGTTTGGGTTCCGCCAGGACCATTCGGCTCCACACTTCATTACAGCCTTGGTCCAAATATGGACAAAAGAGCTGAATCCTAGAGGTGAGGCGAGAGTGACTGTCCTCAGGGCAGTGTCTGAGGCCCAACCATCTTCAGCTGTTTTAATGACCTTCCCTCCAAAAGGTCAGAAGTGGGGATGTTTGCTGATGATTGCAGTGTTCAGTTCCATTCCCAACTCCTCAGTCGTCTGTGCCCACATACATAAGAACATAAGAATTAGGAACAGGAGTAGGCCATCTAGCCCCGCGAGCCTGCTCCGCCATTCAACAAGATCATGGCTGATCTGGCCGTGGACTCAGCTCCACTTACCCGCCCACTCCCAATAACCCTTAATTCCCTTATTGGTTAAAAATCTATCTATCTGTGACTTGAATACATTCAATGAGCTAGCCTCAACTGCTTCCTTGGGCAGAGAATTCCACAGATTCACAACCCTCTGGCAGAAGAAATTCCTTCTCAACTCGGTTTTAAATTGGCTCCCCCGTATTTTGAGGCTGTGCCCCCTAGTTCTAGTCTCCCCGACCAGTGGAAACAACCTCTCTGCCTCTATCTTGTCTATCCCTTTCATTATTTTAAATGCTTCTATAAGATCACCCCTCATCCTTCTGAACTCCAACGAGTAAAGACCCAGTCTTACTCAATCTATCATCATAAGGTAACCCCCTCATCTCCGGAATCAGCCTAGTGAATCGTCTCTGTACCCATGCAAAGCCTGCATATCCTTCCTTAAGTAAGGTGACCAAAACTGCACACAGTACTCCAGGTGCGGCCTCACCAATATCCTATACAGTTGCAGAAGGACCTCCCTGCTTTTGTACTCCATCCCTCTCGCAATGAAGGCCAACATTCCATTTGCCTTCCCGATTACCTGCTGCACCTGCAAACTAACTTTTTGGGATTCATGCACAAGGACCCCCAGGTCCCTCTGCACTGCAGCATGTTGTAATTTCTCCCCATTCAAATAATATTCCCTTTTTCTGTTTTTTTCCCCCAAGGTGGATGACCTCACACTTTCCGACATTGTATTCCATCTGCCAAAGCTTAGCCCATTCGCTTAACCTATCTAAATCTCTTTGCAGCCTCTCTGTGTCTTCTACACAACCCGCTTTCCCACGAATCTTTGTGTCATCTGCAAATTTTGTTACACTAAACTCTGTCCCCTCTTCCAGGTCATTATGTATATTGTAAACAGTTGTGGTCCCAGCACCGATCCCTGTGGCACACCACTAACCACCGATTTCCAACCCGAAAAGGACCCATTTATCCCAACTCTCTGCTTTCTGTTAGCCAGCCAATTCTCTATCCATGCTAATACATTTCCACTGACCCCGCGTACCTTTATCTTCTGCAGTAACCTTTTGTGTGGCACCTTATCGAATGCCTTTTGAAAATCTAAATAAATCACATCCATCGGTACACCTCTATCCACCATGCTCGTTATATCCTCAAAGAATTCCAGTAAATTAGTTAAACATGATTTCCCCTTCATGACTCCATGCTGCGTCTGCTTGATTGCACTCTTCCTATCTAGATGTCCCGCTATTTCTTCCTTAATGATAGCTTCAAGCATTTTCCCCACTACAGATGTTAAACTAACCGGTCTATAGTTACCTGCCTTTTGTCTGCCCCCTTTTTTTTTTTAAACAGAGGCGTTACATTAGCTGCTTTCCAATCCGCTGGTACCTCCCCAGAGTCCAGAGAATTTTGGTAGATTATAACGAGTGCATCTGCTATAATTTCCACCATCTCTTTTAATACCCTGGGATGCATTTCATCAGGACCAGGGGACTTGTCTACCTTGAGTTCCATTAGCCTGTGCAGCACTACCCCCTTAGTGATAGTCTCCAGGTCCTCCCTTCCCACATTCCTGTGACCAGCAATTTCTGGCATGGTTTTTGTGTCTTCCACTGTGAAGACCGAAACAAAATAATTGTTTAAGGTCTCAGCCATTTCCACATTTCCCATTATTAAATCCCCCTTCTCATCTTCTAAGGGACCAACATTTACTTTAGTCACTCTTTTCCGTTTTATCTATCTGTAAAAGCTTTTACTATCCGTTTTTATGTTTTGCGCAAGTTTACCTTCGTAATCTATCTTTCCTTTCTTTATTGCTTTCTTAGTCATTCTTTGCTGTCGTTTAAAATTTTTCCAATCTTCTATTTTCCCACTAACCTTGGCCACCTTATACGCATTGGTTTTTAATTTGATACTCTCCTTAATTTCCTTGGTTATCCACGGCTGGTTATCCCTTCCCTTACCGCCCTTCTTTTTCATTGGAATATATTTTTGTTGAGCACTATGAAAGAGCTCCTTAAAAGTCCTCCACTGTTCCTCAATTGTGCCACCGTTTAGTCTGTGTTTCCAGTCTACTTTAGCCAACTCTGCCCTCATCCCACTATAGTCCCCTTTGTTTAAGCATAGTACGCTCGTTTGAGACACTACTTCCTCACCCTCAATCTGTATTACAAATTCAACCATACTGTGATCACTCATTCCGAGAGGATCTTTTACTGGGAGATCGTTTATTATTCCTGTCTCATTACACAGGACCAGATCTAAGATAACTTGCTCCCTTGTAGGTTCCGTAAGATACTGTTCTAAGAAACAATCCCGTATGCATTCTATAAATTCCTCCTCCAGGCTACCCCGTGCAATTTGATTTGACCAATCGATATTTGGGTTAAAATCCCCCATGATTACTGCCGTTCCTTTATCACATGCCTCCATTATTCCCTTGATTATTGTCCGCCCCACCGAAGTTATTATTTGGGGGCCTATAACTACGCCCACCAGTGACTTTTTCCCCTTACTATCTCTAATCTCCACCCACAATGATTCAACATTTTGTTCATTAGAGCCAATATCGTCTCTCACAACTGCCTTGATATCATCCTTTATTAACAGAGCTACCCCACCTCCTTTCCCTTCTTGTCTATCTTTCCGAATCGTCAGATACCCCTGTATGTTTAATTCCCAGTCTTGGCCACCCTGCAACCATGTTTCTGTAATGGCCACCAAATCATACCCATTTGTAATGATTTGTGCCGTCAACTCATTTACTTTATTTCGAATGCTGCGTGCGTTTAGGTAGTGTTTTAATACTAGTTTTTAAACCATGATTTTTAGTTTTGACCCCTCCTGCAGCCCCTTTACATTCAGTGGCCCTTTTTGTTTTTTGCCTTGGGTTTCTCTGCCCTCCACTTTTACTCATCTCCTTTCTGTCTTTTGCTTTTGTCTCCTTTTTGTTTCCCTCTGTCTACCTGCATTGGTTCCCATCCCCCTGCCATATTAGTTTAACTCCTCCCCAACTGCACTAGCAAACACTCCCCCTCGGACATTGGTTCCGGTCCTGCCCAGGTGCAGACCGTCCGGTTTGTACTGGTCCCACCCTCCCCCAGAACCGGTTCCAATGCCCCAGGAATTTGAATCCCTCCCTGCTGCACCACTGCTCAAGCCACGTATTCATCTGAGCTATCCTGCGATTCCTACTCTGACCAGCACGTGGCACTGGTAGCAATCCTGAGATTACTACTTTTTAATTTAGCTCCTAGCTCCTTAAATTAGTCTCGTAGGACCTCATCCCTTTTTTTAATCTATATCACTGGTGCCAATGTGCACCATGACAACTGGCTGTTCACCCTCCCTTTTCAGAATGTCCTGCACCCGCTCCGAGACATCCTTGACCCTTGCACCAGGGAGGCAACATACCATCCTGGAGTCTCGGTTGCGGTCGCAGAAACGCCTATCTATTCCCCTTACAATCGAATCCCCTATCACTATCGCTCTCCCACTCTTTTTCCTGCCCTCCTGTGCAGCAGAGCCAGTCACGGTGCCATGAACTTGGCTGCTGCTGCCCTCCCCTGATGAGTCATCCCCCTCAACAGTACTCAAAACGGTGTATCTGTTTTGCAGGGGGATGACCGCAGGGGACCCCTGCACTACCTTCCTTGCATTGCTCTTCCTGCTGGTCTTCCATTCCCTCGCTGGCTGTGGACCCTTCACCTGCGGTAAGACCAACTCACTAAACGTGCTATTCACGTCATTCTCAGCATCGTGGATACTCCAGTGTGAATCCACCCTCAGCTCCAATTCCGCAACGCGGTCTGTCAGGAGCTGGAGGCGGATACACTTCCCGCACACGTAGTCGTCAGGGACACTGGAAGTGTCCCCGAGTTCCCACATGGTACAGGAGGAGCATATCACGTGACCGAGCTCTCCTGCCATGACTTAACCCTTAGATACACTTAAATTGGCAACCACAGTGCTAAAGTTTACTCACTGATATAGAAGAGAAAAAACAAAAACTACTTACCCAATCACTTACCCCCTTGGCTGTGACGTTACCTTTCTGTTTCTTTCTACTTCTTTGCCTTCTCCCTGTAGCTGCACAAGCCACGCCTCTCCACGCACCTCCTCACGCTGCTCCCGACTGCCGCCGCGTTGGGCCTTTTGTAGGCCTCTCGCCGACCCCGGAACTCACGCCTCTCCACGCACCTCCTCGACGCTGATCCCGACTCAGCGACGCACCTCCTCACGCTGCTCCTGACTGCCGCCGCATTGGGCCTTTTGTAGGCCTCTCGCCGACCCCGGAACTCACGCCATTCCACGCACCTCCTCGACGCTGTTCCCGACTCAGCGACGCACCTCCTCACGCTGCTCCAAGACCTCGACAACATTCAGACTTAGGCTGATAATTGGCATGTAACATTTGCATCACACAAGTGCCAGGCAATGACCATCTCCAGCAAGAGACAGTCTGGCCACCTCTCCTTGACATTCAATGGGATTACCATAGCTGAATCTCCCACCATCAACATCCTGGAGGGAACAGTTGACCAGAAGCATAACTGGACCAGCCACATAAATACGGTGGCTAAAAGTGCAGGTCAGAGACTGGGTATTCTGTGGTGAGTGGCTCACCTCGATTCCCCAAAGCCTTTCCACCATCTACAAGGCACAAATCAGGAGTGTGGTCATAGAAATTGACAGCACAGAAGGAGGCCATTCAGCCCATCGTGTCAGCCTAAAAAGAGCTCTCCAGCCTAATGGATGAGACATTAAACCGAGACCCCGTCTGCTCTTTCAGGTGGACGTAAAAGATCCCATGGCACTATTTCTTACAGGCTTCTGTAATACTGATTCAGTAACATAACCACTACAATACCCCTTATACCCTTAATTCTTTCTTCCTAGATTAAAACTGTCATTCACACTTTCAACTCCAGGATCAACTTTTCAAATGCTCTCCTTGCTAGCTTCCCCATCTACAGATTCTCTGCTGTTTCTTCCTTGACTTTCAATAGTTTAGCGTGCATGATAGTACTGTGACTTACAACCATTTTCAAAACCAATTCCTTTTCGACAGTTAGCTCTATCAATTGTTTCATATCCTCCTCTAGTACACTACGTTCTCACTTCCACCATTTATAAAAACTGATGAAAAATAATGATTTAATGGGCTCAATTTCCCCCAATGTCATTTTTTGGCGTATTGCCAGAGTTACGCACGTTTTTCTTGGTCCCAACTACTCCAAAAAAAGTAACAAGTTTCCCTGTTCTATTTTTTGAAATTGGTGCCGCGCAGCCTGTCCTGTAGCTTTGCGGGGTGGGAGCCTAACGTCCGCGCCAAAAAAACGATGCCCCCACCCTTCTGCGCATACTTGAAAAAAAAGGATGTTTTTGACGTGATTCCTATGGGCGCGCATGCCCAGTCTGCATTTGGTCATTTTTAAAGAGCCAGTTGTGTGTGAGAACTTTAATTCTCATTGGAAAAATCGGAGCTGCAATGCAAGATGCAACGCGACATAAGGACCAAGAATTTCTTACAGGATGAAGTGGAGACACTAGTTACTGTGATTGAGGGCAGATGGCACAAGCTGGACATCAGCAGAGGTCACATAAAAGTTCCACTAAAAGAAAAGAAGAAACGCTGGAACCAACTTGCACAAGATTACTGTGCAATGGTGACCACCCCGAGGTCTGCAGACCAGTGCAAAAAGTGGCAGGACCTTGGTCAAGTAGTTAGTGTAAGTAATATTTTCAGTTATTCAATGGAATTGCAATTGTAAATGTAACCAGCTGTATATGTCCCACCCAGCAGAAAGACACCCTCTCTAAAAAGTTCTATTTTCATCTTTGCAGAAGAAGGTGGCACACAACAAAAGGGAAAAAACTTGAACAGGAGGAGGCCCGGCAAATCTGCACCCACGGACACCCTTGGAAGACAGAGGGGTCGCTGCTTTGATGGGTCCTGCCTGGAGAAAAACAACCACCACTGCACAAGCTGGGTGCACACTCAAGGGAGAGGGCAAGTCCTGCAAATTCCAGAGTCTGGCTTTCCTAAATGTTTATCACTGCGGGAGCTAGCCATACTTCAGCTCACGGGGATGTCTCCGTCAGCTACGCTTCGGTTGATGCAATGTGCTATCATTCATCGTGGTCCTTCAAATGAGCCTGTGCTGTGTGAGACTACTCATGCCACCCTGCCCCCTCCTCTGCTGCTAACCATTTGTCTGTTCTGTTATATTTTGCAGAACTTGAGGCCAACCCTGACGAAGCTGAAGCCGATGTAGAAGAAGATTCAGACGCGGACGAGCCTGAAGGAGAACATCTTCCAATCCCACCTTCCAGACCAAGAGTATGGGGGTGAGGAGAAGGAGGAGGGGGAGGGGATGGATGAAGGCCCCATTGTTGTACTCATTCTGGAGGAGGTACAGGTGCCGCCCATTGAGGTGCCAGCTCCTTCCCTGAGTGGTTTGAGTGTTGGTGAGACATTCCATCGTTTCCCACCATCCGAGGCTGGGGATTCCAGTGGGGTGCAGCGAGCCTCACCCAGGGTGAGGAGAGGAAGAAGAGCTCGACAGCGTTCTCCTGAGGTGCAGGATCTAACAGATGTGGTTCCTTACCCGATCACTCCTGGACACCATCAGTGGGGTGGGTGATGAGGTATCGGGACAAGTAACAACACTCTTACGAGAAATGGGAACACTGTCCGGGAACATGAGGGAGGGAATGTTTCAGTCAGCGGAAACAATGTCGGTGCACACGAGGGAGGGAATGTCGCAGGTTTCTGATGCGCTGTCAATGAACATGAGGGAGGGAATGTTGCAGGTAATTACATTGTTGATCAACATGAGGGAGGGCATGTCAAAGGTAGCTGAGACACTGTTGGCGAACATGAGGGAGGGAATGTCAGAGTTAGCTGATGGAACACGCCCAGAACCTGCGCCCATTGACAGAATCAACTACCACTCCCACTCCAATCCGCAGACCAGTCTCTGAAGAGGCCCACGTCGGGCCTTCCACATTACCACCTGCCCATCCACCGCCCCCATCAAGAAATGCGCATTACCCGAGATGTTCGAAAGAATAAGTTTGGTACCAACCTGAGAAACGCTGCGCCACTGTCTGCGGGCAGGGGTGGAGTCACCAAGACCAAGCGCAGCGGGCGGTCTTAGAATAAGGTGAAGGAGAGATGGATGCAGCCTTTCTTTGCTGCTGTTGTTATTATTGTTGTTACTATTCTCAAATTAAAAGTTTTTTGTAAGTTATGTAAATTTACAAGTTTAAAAGTTTGTAAGTGATCTTGACTGAAAACTTTAAAGTTTGATACAAGAATATTTTTATTAAAGTAGAAACAAATATTTATTAAACTTTTGAATAAAATATATTTTAAATTATAACTGAAGGGAGGATGTTTCCCCTGGCTAGGGAACCTAGAACTAGGGGTCATAGTCTCAGAATAAGGGGTCGGCCATTTAGGACTGAGATGAGGAGAAACTTATTCACTCAAGGGTTGTGAATCTTTGGAATTCTCCACCCCAGAGCGTTGTGGATGCTCAGTCTGAGTATATTCAAGACAAGGATCGATAGATTTTTGGATATTAAGGGAATCAAGGGATATGGGGATAGTGTGAGAAGGTGGAGTTGAGGTAGAAGATCAGCCATGATCTTATTCAATGGTGGAGCAGGCTCAAACGGCCAAATGGCCTACTCGTGCTCCTTTTCCTTATGTTGTATTATTTCGAAGAGGAGCAGGAAATGGTGTCATGGCCAACATTTATCCCTCCATCACCATAACAACACAGGTTATCTGGTCATTATCACTTTGATGTTTGTGGGAGCTTGCTGTACTTCCCACATTACAACAGCGACTATACTTCAAATGTACTTCATTGGCAGTACAGCACTTTGAGACATCCGGTGATTGTGAAAGGCGCTATATAAATGCAAGTCTTTCTTTCTTTACCTGATGGATCCTTCAGTTCTTGCCTCACATTAGCTACCGTGTTTTCCCGAGCCCGTGCTGGAGGCGTGAAATCCAAATCGCTGCCAAAATCTGAGGCACAGTGCCTCATTAACATATTATAATTTACCAACCGAGAGCAGGTTGCTCTGCTGCCCCCACCCGCCTCGCTTAAAATGGAAGTAGGCACGGTCACGGGGGGTTGGGGCTTCCCATTGAAAAAAAAACTATACTCCCAAATTCGCACCCCCCCGCCAATCCATTATTTTAATTTGTTTCATTGCAGTTGAATTCATTAATTTAATATTAACTTAACAATCTGGAGTAAATTCTCATTATGATTAGATACAGACTTAAGGCCCGTGTCATCTGTCTCAGCCCATTGAGGTTCTGTGAGCAATCGTGCTGCAGCGGGTTCAGATTACTGATGCTGTAAAACATTTGCCTACTGTAAAGATTTAGTAAAAAGAAGCTTGATTTTACAACCTGTTCTTAACATAATGGCATTGCAAATTGGGCGATAATATATCATATTCTCTTGCCAGGATTGTTACACAATAAGAATCTCCAAAACTACCTTGACACTCTTTCAACAGATTTTTAGTATCTTCTTTGTGCAGTTCTAGTTGTTTTTTCAGATCGTTTAATCCCACAAGCCGAGTCAGTGGTAAGGAATCACAGGAGCTGACTGAAAGGAAGTGACTGATTTCCTGAAACAGAAAAATTGAAGTGTTGGGATAAACATCTTAACTTTTGTTTTTGAACTAACTTTAGCCTCACTTTCTATATTATCCAGGGGAATGGAATGGCAAACATTTAACGATCACATGGATGAACTTCGGCAATTGTACATCCCTGTCTGGAGTAAAAATAAAACGAGGAAGGTGGCTCAACTATGGCTAACAAGGGAAATTAAGGATCGTGTTAAAACCAAGGAAGAGGCATATAAATAGGCTAGAAAAAGCAACAAACCTGAGGACTGGGAGAAATTTAGAATTCAACAGAGGACTAAGGGTTTAATTAAGAGGGGAAAAATAGAGTACGAGAGGAAGCTTGCAGGGAACATTAAAAACTGACTGCAAAAGCTTCTATAAATAAGTGAAGAGAAAAAGATTAGTGAAGATAAATGTAGGTCCCTTGCAGTCGGATTCAGGTGAATTTATAATGGGGAACAAAGAAATGGCATACCAATTGAACAAATACTTCGGTTCTGTCTTCACGAAGGAAGACACAAACAACCTTCCGAATGTACTCGGGGACAGTGGGTCTAGTGAGAAGGAGGAACTACAGGATATCTTTATTAGGCAGGAAACTGTGTTAGGGAAATTGATGGGATTGAAGGCCGATAAATCCCCGGGGCCTGATAGGTTGCATCCTTAAGGAAGAGGCCCTAGAAATAGTGGATGCATTAGTAATCATTTTCCAACAATCTATTGACTCGATCAGTTCCTGTGGACTGGAGGGTAGCTAATGTAACACCACTTTTTAAAAAAAGGAGAGAGAAAACGGGTAATTATAGACCGGTTAGCCTGACATCAGTAGTGGGGAAAATGTTGGAATCATTCATTAGGGTGAAATAGCAGCGCATTTGGAAAGCAGTGACAGGATCGGACCAAGTCAGCATGGATTTATGAAAGGGAAATCATGCTTGACGAATTTTCTGGAATTTTTTGAGGATATAACCAGCAGAGTGGACAAGGGAGAACCAGTGGATGTGGTGCATTTGGACTTTCAAAAGGCTTTTGACAAGGTCCCGCACAAGAGATTGGTGTGCAAAATCAAAGCGCATGGGATTGGGGGTAATGTACTGACGTGGATAGAGAACTGTTTGGCAGACAGGAAGCAGAGAGTCGGGATAAACGGGTCCTTTTCAGAATGGCAGGCAGTGACTAATGGGAGTGCCACAGGGCTCAGTGCTGGGATCCCAGCTCTTTACAATATCCATTAACAATTTAGATGAAGGAATTGAGTGTAATATCTCCAAGTTTGCGGATGACACTAAAGTGGGTGACGGTGTGAGCTGTGAGGAGGACGATAAGAGGCTGCAGGGTGACTTCGACAGGTTAGGTGAGTGGGCAAATGCATGGCAGATGCAGGATAAATGTGAGGTTATCCATTTTGGGGGCAAAAACACAAAGGCAGATTATTATCTGAATGGCGGCAGATTAGCAAAAGGGGAGGTGCAACGAGACCTGGGTGTCATGGTTCATCAGTCACTGAAAGTGGGCATGCAGGTATATCAGGTGGTGAAGGCGGCAAATGGTATGTTGGCCTTCATAGCTAGGGGATTTGAGTATAGGAGCAGGGAGGTCTTACTGCAGTTGTACAGGGCCTTGGTGAGGCCTCACCTGGAATATTGTGTTCAGTTTTGATCTCCTAATCTGAGGAAGGATATTCTTGCTATTGAGGGAGTGCAGCGAAGGTTCACCAGACTGATTCCAGGGATGGCTGGACTGACATATGAGAAGAGACTGGATCAACTGGGCCTTTATTCACTGGAGTTTAAAAGGATGAGAGGGGATGTCATAGAAACGTATAAGATTCTGATGGGACTGGACAGGTTAGATGCAGGAAGAATGTTCCCGATGTTGGGGAAGTCTAGAACCAGGGGACATAGGCTTAGGATAAGGGGTAGGCCATTTAGGACTGAGATGAGGAGAAACTTCTTCACTCAGAGTTGTTAACCTATGGAATTCCCTGCCGCAGTGTGTTGTTGATGCCAGTTCATTGGATATATTCAAGAGGGAGTTTGATATGGCCCTTACGGCTTAGAGGATCAAAGGGTATGGAGAGAAAGCAGAAAAGGGGTACTGTGGGAATGATCAGCCATGATCTTATTGAATGGCGGTGCAGGCTCGAAGGGCCGAATGGCCTACTCCTGCACCTATTTTCTATGTTTCTATCTGTGTTTCTGGTATCGCTCACCTCTAATCTGCTCTTTTGTATTTCCATTAGTTTGTCTTGTCTTTTTCTGTAGCCACTGTTCCTTTAAACTTTGGTGTTCGTTCTTCCTAAGCTTCCGGTTCGCAGCCCTACATTGTCTTCCTTTTTCCACATTATGACAGCGTTCATGACTCCTTCCATTATAGCCTACCCTAACTACTGTGGCAACAAGAGCAGTTGAGAGGTGAGTGTCTCACCTCCTGACTCCCCAAAGCCTTTCCACTATCTGCAAGGCACAAGTCAAGAGTATGATGGAATACTCTCTACGTGCCTGGATGAGTGTAGGTCCAACAACACCCAAGAAGCTCAACACCAGCCAGGACAAAGCAGCCTGCTTGATTGGACCCGATCTACTACTTTAAACCTTCACTCCCTGCACCACCGGCATACTGTGGCTGCAGTGTGTACCATCTACAAGATGCACTGCAGCACCTCGCCAAGGCTTCTTCGGCAGCACCTCTTAAACCCACGACCTCTACCACCTAGAAGGACAAGGACTGCAGGCGTATGAGAACAGCACCACCTCCACATTCCCCTCCAAGTCAGACACCATCCTGACTTGGAAGTTTATCGTTGTTCCTTCATCGTCGTTGGGTCAAAATCCTGGAACTTCCTCCCTAACGCCACTGTGGGAGTACCTTCACCACACGGACTGCAGCGGTTCAAGGCGGCGGCTCACCACCATCTTCTCAAGTGCAATTAGGGATGGGCAATAAATGCTGGCCAGCGCCCACATCCGGTGAACGGATCAAAAAAAATGAATTCTTTCTCAAATTGGAACTCTTTCAATATTCCCTTCCCTTTACAACCTACAGGCATTTAACGCTGTGATTATTTGCACAAACACCTTCTGCGCATGTGCACGATATACCGGAGGAAATGTCAGAAACTTGGACAGGAGGAGGTCAGGAACATGGGGTGGTGAGAGGTCACGAACCTGTTGGGGAGGGAATAGGTCAGAAATCTGGCGGGGTGGGGAAGGTTCAAAACATTTGGGGGGGGGCATGTACTTGTTTGAGGGTGGGAGGGGAAAGAGAAGGCCCTAACGCGCAAGGGTGAGCCCCGTCTGTTCTCTGACTGGAGCTTGGCAGTCAGATTGAATAGCTCGAATTACGCATTGCAAAGTACTTGATTACTTAGGCAGGCAGTATTTAAGTACACATTCCAGATAAACTGCTGGGTGTGTCTTGTCCTCCAAATGAACTGATCAGAAACCTGGTCGTGACCTCCAACGGGACCAATCAGAAATCTGTGTTCCAAATAAATGCGATCGGCATTTAAACCCCAAGCATTTGTGTCATGTAAACATTAGCACTCAATTCGAAAGTTGTGGATTCAAACCCCACTATCTACTTCATCATCATCATAGGCAGTCCCTCGGAATCGAGGAAGACTTGCTTCCACTCTTAGAATGAGTCTTTAGGTGGCTGAACCAGAGTCCCTGCCACAGGTGGGACAGACAATCGTTGAGGGTAAGAGAAGGTGGGACAGGTTTGCCGCACGTTCCTTCTGTAGCCTGCGCTCGTCTTCCGCATGCACTCGCCAACGAGTCTCGAGGTGCTTAGCACCCTCCCGGATCCACCTCCTCCACCCAGGGCGGTCTTCGGCGAGGGACTCCCGGGAGTCGGTGGGGATGCTGCACTTTACCAGGGAGGCTTTGAGGGTGTCCTTGTAATGTTTCCTCTGTCCACCTTTGGCTCGTTTGCCATGAAGGAGTTCAGAGTAGAGTGCTTGTTTCTGGAGTTTCGTGTCTGGCATGTGGACGACGTGGCCCGACCAGCAGAGCTGATCAAGTGTAGTCAGCGCTTCAATGCTGGGGATATTGGCCTGCTCAAGGACGCTAATGTTAGTGCGTCTGTTCTGCCAGGGAATTTGTAGGATCTTGCGAAGGCATCGTTGGTGGTATTTCTCCAGCAACTTGAGGTGTCTACTACGGTCCATGTCTCTGAGCCATACAGGAGGGCAGGTATTACTACAACCCTGTAGACCATGAGCTTGGTAGTAAATTTGAGGGCCTGGTCTTCAAACATTCTTTTCCTCAGGCAGCCGAAGGCTGCGCTGGCGCACTGGTGGCGGTGTTGAATCTCCTCATCGTCTGCTTTTGTTGATAAGAGGCTTCCGAGGTATGAGAAATGGTCCACGTTGTCCAGGGCCACGCCGTGGATCTTGATGACTGGGGGACAGTGCTCTGCGGCGAGGACAGGTTGGTGGACGACCTTTGTCTTACGGATGTTTAGCGTAAGGCCCATGCTTTCGTATGCCTCAGTAAATATGTTAACAATGTCCTGGAGTTCAGCCTCTGTGTATGCGCAGACGCAGGCATCGTCTGTGTACTGTAGTTTGATGACAGAGGTCAGGGTGGTCTTCGACCAGGCCCGGAGACGGCGAAGGTTGAACAGCTTCCCACTGGTTCTGTAGTTTAATTCCACTCCAGCGGGGAGCTTGTTGACTGTGAGGTGGAGCATGGCAGCGAGGAAGAGCATGGCAGCGAGGAAGAGTGAGAAGAGGGTTGGGACGATGACACAGCCCCGTTTGATCCCGGTCCGGAAGTGGATTGGGTCTGTAATAGATCCGTTGGTAAGGATCACGGTCTGCATGTCGTTGTGGAGCAGGCAGAGGATGTTAATGAACTTTTGGGGGCATTCGAAACGGAGGACGCCGCTCCATAGACCCTTGCGGTTTACAGTGTCAAAGGCCTTTGTAAGGTCGAAGAAGGCCATGTATAAGGGCTGGCGCTGCTCCCTGCATTTTTCCTGCAGCTGTCGCGCTGCAAAAATCATGTCCGTTGTGCCCCGTAGGGGATGAAATCTGCACTGTGACTCCAGGAGGAGCTCTTCGGCCACAGGGAGAAGACAGTTGAGGAGGACTCTAGCGACAATTTTCCCAGTGGCTGATAGCAGGGAGATTCCTCTGTAGTTGCCACAGTCGGACTTGTCCCCTTTTTTGATGATGATCACGATCACTGCATCTCTGAAATCTCCCGGCATGCTCTCCTTCCTCCAGATGAGAGAGATGAGGTCATGTATCTGCGCAACAGCGCCTCTCCGCCATATTTTAGCGCCTCAGCAGGGATTCCATCCGCTCCCGTAGCCTTGTTGTTTTTGAGCTGCCTTATGGCTTTTCCTACCGCGTGCAATGTTGGGGTTTCACTAAGGTGGTGACGGGTCGCATGCTGCGGGACGGAGTTGAGAACAGTCGAGTCAAAGGCAGAGTTTCGATTGAAGAGATCTTCGAAGTGCTCCTTCCAGCGGGTCCTGATTGCCTCGGTGTCCTTGATGAGCGCTTCCCCGTTCTTGGTCAGTAATGGGGTGGGGCCTTGGGAGTTTGGACCGTAGGTAGCCTGGACTGCGATGAAGAATCCTCGCACATCATGGCTGTCGCCAGTTGTTGTATCTCCTGCGCTTTCTTCATCCACCTGTTCTTTAGGTCCCGGGTTTTTTGTTGGATGTCAGCCATGAGCCGCCTGTAATGTTGCTTTGCAGCTCCCGAGTTGGGTTGCTGCTTAAGGCTCAGAAATGCTCTGCGCTTGCGATCTATTAGTTCTTGGACCTCCTGATCATTCTCATCAAACCAGTCCTGGTGTTTTCTGGTTGAGTGACCAAGCGTCTCTTCACAGGCATTGGTTATGGAGGCTGGAAGGCAGACCAAGCACTGTGGGCATTCTGCGTCTCAGGATCATCAAGGCACGCCAAGTTAGTTGTGAGGCGCTGGCTGTATAGGGCTCTCTTAGCTGGGTCTTTAAGTGCCCCGGCATTGACTTTTTTGCGGCACTGCTTCTGCTGCCCCCTCTGCTTTGGGGCTATGTTGATGTCAATGATTGATCGGATTAGGCAGTGGTCCATCCAGCAGTCGTCAGCTCCTGTCATGGCGCGGGTGATGTGCACATCCTTGCAATCCCTAGCTCGGATGATGACATAGTCGAGCAGGTGCCAGTGTTTGGAGCGAGGGTGTTGCCATGATGCCTTGTATTTGTCCCTCTGGCGGAACAGGGTGTTAGTGATAAGAAGTTCATGTTCTAGACATTTTGTCAGGAGTAGGGTACCACTGGAGTTGGCTTTCCCTACCCCCTCTCTGCCAATCACGCCTCCCCAGAGGGCTGTGTCTTTGCCGACCCTGGCATTGAAGTCACCTAGGAGGATCAGTTTGTCGCCCGCAGTGATGCAGGACAGGGATGTCTCGAGGCTGGAGTAAAAACCCTCTTTGGTCTCGTCCGTTGCATTGAGTGTTGGGGCGTACGCACTGATGACTGTGGTGCATTGGTTTCGGGATAGGGTGAGTCTAAGAGTGATGAGGCATTCATTAACCCCACAAGGGGAATCTTTGAGGCAGTCGACCAGCTCGTTTTTGATGGCGAAATCGACTCCGTGAAGGCAACGTTCTTCCTCTGGTTTCCCTTTCCAAAAAAAGGTGTAACCTCCACCTTGTTCCTCGAGCTGGCCCTTCCCTGCCTGCCAGATCTCGCTTAGGGCGGCGATGTCGATGTCAAAGCGTTTAAGTTCCCGGGCAACTATGGCGGTGCGGCATTCCAGCGTGTCGCTGTTGGGGTTGTCCATGAGTGTCCTGACGTTCCAGGTCCCGAACTTCATGTTAACGAAGTGGAAGATGTCTGTGCGTGAGTTCTTTTAACGTGGGGTGGCCGTTAACGGCCACCACACGGGCTTAGCTGAGTAAGGTCTTGGTCCAGTGTCAAGGGGGTCCAAGACGACGGGAGACCAGGCACTGCTATATGGGCCTAGTTGCCTATGGCGAGATGTTAGCCGCAAACTCGGCGTCGAATAGCGCCCTTGATGGTAGGTGGTCCGAGGCTTGATTGAGGTCCAGCCATCGTCGAGGAGGAGAGGCCTGATCGTCGCTGGAGGGAAGAAGGCCCATCGCTGGGGGAAAGAAGGCCCACCGCTTTAAAAAGTCTGTATTAAAATATTAAAAGGAAACATTAAAACATTAAAAATGTTAAGACTAAAATGAAAGACTTAAAGGCCTGGTGGTTCGGACTCCCGGTGTTTGGTTCCTGGTGTCCCCTGGGGGCTCCCAGTGTTTGGTTCCCGGTGTCTCTCGGGGGCTCCCGGTGTGTCAGGCTCCTGGTGTGTTGGACTCCTCGTGTCCGATTCTCGGTGTCTCGTAGTGGCAGGAACACTAATCAACTCGGTGTAGGCCGCAAGCCCCAAATAGGAGCCGCAGGCCGGTGCAGGGGTCCCTCCGGCCCGGGATAGAAGCGGCCTGGTGTGGGGTGCTTTCGGCCCGGAATAGTCTGCACTATCGACCTGAGCACATAATGTGGGCTGACATTTCAATGCAGTATTGGATGTGTGCTGCATTGTTGGAGGTGCAGTCTTTCTGATTAGATGTTAAATTAAGGCACAGTCTGCCTACTCCAGCACTTCGGTTGGGCACTAAAAGATCCCATAACACTATTCAAAAGAAAAGCAAGGAGTTTTCCCCAGTGTCCTGCCCAATATTCCTTCATCAAACACTGCTCCATCCACATAAATGATTAATTGGCCAATCATCTAATTTTCTGTTTATAATGTTGCTATGTGCCAACTGGCTGCAGTGGTGAGACTGCAATTCAAAAGTAATTAAATGATTATGAAGCACTTTAGATTGTCTTTAGGAAGGTGCTTTATAAATGCAAGATCTTGCTTCTTTTTTTCTTACTTTTTGACTGATCTCATCTTCTCTCCTACTCTTTTCATCCTTGGTGGTGTCCTATAGTGTGGGCCTTGTCCCCTCACTGAGGTATCTCAATTCAAAAATAAACACCAGACCAGCCAACTGCGACTATACTTATACAGTCAAGAACTAGCAAATCTTCCCCAAATAACTAAGATTGGATGGAAGGAAAGTTAAGGTTAGACTCGGGATTAATTTTCACAACCACTGTAGCATTGCAGCAAAGCAGCTTTATCCTCGCTGCAACATTGAAGCTGGTATGTAAATAAATATTGTTGCCAGCGATTACAAAACAAGTTGCACGGGTGTAGCCAAAGTGAAATCCCCATATCCAAAGTGCACAGGGGAGAGGGGCAAACATTTGGAGCACCATTAGCCCATTAAGCTCCTTCCATTGTTCTCATCAGATGAGACAGTACTAGCTGTTGTCTATCATTTGAAAAGAATTTTGTGACAAAGCCATGCAAGATTGTATGTTTGATCATCATAAAAACTTCCTCCTATAGATAATGAAATAATCTTCTTCCTGTGTTTTTAAACTCTGAAAACATTCCTAAAAAAAACCTTCAGATACATGTCCATGTTCCTTCCTCACAACAATGTTTATTTGTCAATTTCACTTTTGGTCTAATATTTTGGAATGAAGAAAGTCAACTCCCCAAAACAATACTTTGAAGGTTTGTATGTTTATTACATCTCCTTCTATCCAAAGATGCACAAATATGGCAGCTCAAGGACATAGAGCCATTTGGAGGAATGAGTAAATCAGTGTCCACTTTCAATTTGGAGGAAGACACAATTCGAGGTGCCTTTCCTGGGCACAAAACTAATACTCATATTGGAAATTGAAGGGCACCCACATGCAGATAACAAAAGCAAAATACTGCGGATGCTGGAACAGGAAATAAAAACAGAAAATGCTAGAAATCTCAGCGGGTCAGGCAGCTTCTGTGAAGAGAAAAACAGAGTTAACGTTTCAGGTCGATGACCTTTCGTCAGAACTGGCGAATGTTTGAAAAGAAGATTCTAAAGGAGCACTGAAAGGGGGAGGGGAAGAAAGAACAAAACGGAAGGTCTGTGATAGGGTGGAAGGCAGGAGAGATTAGAGAAACAAAAGGGAATTGAAATGGTAATGGCCGGTGTTAGAAAAAGCTTAGTCTCGGGTGTGAATGGCGGAATAATGACCAGCTGCCATTGGAGACAAAGAGAAAAAAAAACATAAGATCGGGGTGGAAGGGAGCCAAAAATGGGCAGAGGTTATCTGAAATTGTTGAACTCGATGTTGAGTCCAGAAGGCTGTAAAGTGCCTAAATGAAAGATGAGGTGCTGTTCCTCGAGCTTGCGTTAAGCTTCATGGAACAGTGTAGGAGGCCGAGGACGGAGATGTTGGAGTGGGAGCGGAACGGGGAATTAAAGTGACAGGCGACCGGAAGCTCAGGGTCATGCTTACGTACTGAATGGAGGTGCTCCGCAAAGTGGTCACCCAATCTGTGTTTGGTCTCTCCAATGTAGAGGAGACCACAACGTGAGCAGCAAATACAGTATAATGCAGATAAAGCTGCTTTGAAGATGCTATTTGCACTATTAAATACTTCTGTGAACGTTGCCCATACAAATGCTGCAATATCAAATAGAAATGGTGCAGGAATAAGTTTACTTCATAATGGGTACTTTATTTGCATAAATATTATAAAACTGCTTATAGCTTTTAAACTATTTAAGGATGAAATGGTCCAGCAGAAGACAAGCACAAGGGTTTGCACAAGGATGATTCTTAATTATTTGTTAACTATTAGAGACAGATGGAATTGAGCTGTTCAATAAATTGTTTTTTATTCTGGATTTGATGTTGGTGTTTATATTTCTAGTGAAGTGAGGGCAAGAGCAGTAAGGCTGGACTAAAAGCAGGCAATCAGATGGTGGTAGTAACGACAGTGGTAATAAAGATTGTGGAACTGTGGGTGTGTTGGGGTTGGAAAGGATGATTCAGGTAAAGCGCTCTTCAATGAGCTGCTCTGGCATCTAGGGGCACAGTAGATGATGCTGCTCCTGCTCTTCCTCTTCTTCATGCTTCTCTTCCTCTTCCTGCTGCACTTCTTGCTCCCCAAGTCTGAAGAGGATTATCCTCATCAGCCAGTAGCCAGCTTGTAACTCAATGGCTTAGATGGAATAAAAACTGTTGCTAGGAAACCGGGTACAGATCCAGATGTTTGTGGTCGCAAACAAGCTGGATATTGAGGGAGTGGAATTCCTTTCTATTCAGAAAGATGCCATACTGGTGATGGGGAGCTGCATGGAAACAAAACCTAGCACTCTGTCGTCCTGCTTTGCACTGACCACGGGGAAAGTGATGCAAGTGCTCCTCCTGGGATAGAGAATCTCGGAGACCACTCAGATACAACTGTGGATCACAAACTGGGTGATGTCACTTGCTGCTGCGTGAAAGGAGCCCGTGGCATAAAACCTAAAGCCACAGGTAGTGCTGTCCATGCCCTAGTTCAAGGCCTGTTGTGGTTGCAGCATGTAACATAGCCCAGTGATACACTCCTTTGTGAAGCTAAGGTGCCTGATGCATTGCTCCTCAGAGAGGTTCAGGTAAGAGAAGTGCTCCTTGAAGATCCGCTGTGGGTATGCCCTCTTATGCAGTGCCTTCCTCCTCTCTCTTCTCCAATCTTCGTTGCTGCTCTTCCTCATCCTCCAGCCCAAAAGGAAACCCTACCAGACCATCCACGACTGCAGTAAAACGTTTTGAAGGCAGCCAAAAAACAGTCGAGCACCAGCAAAACCTAAAGTCAGATTTAAGTTCTATGAATCAGAAAACAGGCGTTTTTCTTACTTCTGGTGCACACTGAATGTCTACAAAGCTGCCTGATCCAATATGATGGGTGGCACACTTTCGGTGCGGAATCAGCCGACAATATGGATTCTTAGGCATCTGCTTTGTGCCTGAGAAACGGATGCAGCACCAGAGAATTTCTAGGCCATAAATGTTTTTACCTAGCAACTTACTAGCAATTTTAACTGATAGCTATGCTTTAAATTTACACCCTTCTCTTCCAGAGTGTACTTAATCCAATCATGATATCATCACACAAGTGCCATAATGTTACAACACCCAAAGGATTCAGAATAATTTCAAACCACAAATAAAGGACTGATTTTGTAAGAGCAGGTGTAAACTGGCTCTCCAAACCTGAAGTGAACTCAGTAGGATTCATTCATAATTCACATGGTTACAAATATAATTGCGACCTTAAAGTCCACCTTTCATTTGAGAGTTCAATCTACCACAAGTTATAAGAGTACATGTACATAGATTTTTCAGATTAAGTGATCATGAGACGGATATTCCAGTCTGCACAAATTTCAGTGAAAAAGTAGGCACAAGTTATAAAGTGGAATTGCACCATTTTTTTATAAATCTTTTGACGAAATGAATGAAGACAAGAATTTCAGTCCTCATGGTGTTCATTTAAAAAATTCTTACCTCCAATAATGTGAACTGTCTCTTGCTGTACTTGATTTTCTCCTGGGTAAGACGCAGCTCTCTGAAGTCAGGAAGATCAGGGAAAGGATCCAGCCGCCTAATTGCATGGTACAGGTTCTCATTGTCTCGATTAGTAATCACTAGGTACTTCAGCAATTCTAGGGCCTGAAAAAGTTACAACTATAATTCACTAAATATTTAAATCAACATTAAAATGGAGAAGCACAATGATGCTAGATGTTAAAACACTCAGAAGCGCAGAATGGGAACAATTAACCTTTAGGGGTACTGACTAAGGGCCGTGCGGCTCTTGGTTGCCTGGCGGGACACGATGGGCCGAAATAGCCTCCTTCTGCACTGTAAATGACTGTTTCTATGTTCGATGCCTGCTCAGCTCCCACTGAGTTGAATCAAATACAGAGCTCCCGGTCCGCTGACGGCAATTTGAAATTCTCAATGTTGTGTTTAAATCCCTCAATGGCCTCCTTTGACCCCAGCATTGGCTGTGTTGACTTCAGCCACCTAGGCCTGACTCTCTGGATATCCCTCCCTAAACCTGTGTCTTTCCACCTCCCTTTTCTCCTTTAATGCCCTCCTTACACCCAACCTCTGACAAAACTTTTGTTCACTTCTCCGAATATCTGTGTTGGCTCAGTGTACATTTTTTTTTTAAATTGTGCTTTTGTGAAGAACGGTAGGACGTTTTTCTATGTTAACATAGAAACATCGAAAATAGGTGCAGGAGTAGGCCATTCAGCCCTTCGAGCCTGCACCACCAATCAATAAGATCATGGCTGATCATTCACCTCAGTACCCCTTTCCTGCTTTCTCTGCATATGCCTTGATCCCTTTAGTCGTAAGGGCCATATCTAACTCCCTCTTGAATATATCCAATGAACTGACATCAACAACTCTCTGCGACAGGGAATTCCAAAGGTTAACAACTCTGAGTGAAGAAGTTTCTTCTCATCTCAGTCCTAAATGGCTTACCCCTTATCCTTAGACTGCGTCCCCTGGTTCTGGACTTCCCCAAAATCAGGAACATTCTTCCTGCATCTAACCTGACCAGTCCCGTCAGAATTTTATGTTTCTATGAGATCCCCTCTCATCCTTCTAAACTCCAGTGAATACAGGCCCAGTCGATCCAGTCTCTCCTCATATGTCAGTCCTGCCATCCCGGGAATCAGTCTGGTGAACTTCGCTGCACTCCCTCAATAGCAAGAACGTCCTTCCTCAGATTAGGAGACCAAAACTGAACACAATATTCCAGGTGTGGCCTCACCAAGGCCCTGTACAACTGCAGTAAGACCTCCCTGCTCCTATACTCAAATCCCCTAGCTATGAAGGCCAACATGCCATTTGCCTTCTTCACTGCCTGCTGTACCTGCATGCCAACTTTCAATGACTGATGTACCATGACACCCAGGTCTCGTTGCACCTCCCCTTTTACTAATCTGCCGCCATTCAGATAATATTCTGCCTTTGTGTTTTTGCCATCAAAGTGGATAACCTCACATTTATCCACATTATACTACATCTGCCATGCATTTGCCCACTCATCTAACCTGTCCAAGTCATCCTGCAGCCTCTTAGCATCCTCCTCACAGCTCACACCGCCACCCAGTTTCGTGTCATCTGCAAACTTGGAGATATTACACTCAATTCCTTCATCTAAATCATTAATATATATTATAAATAGCTGGGGTCCCAGCACTGAGCCCTGTGGCACCCCACGAGTCACTGCCTACCATTCTGAAAAGGACCCGTTTATTATGACTCTCTGCTTCCTGTCTGCCAACCAGTTTTCTATCCACGTCAGTACATTACCCCCAATATCATGCACTTTAATTTTGCACACCGATCTCTTGTGTGGGACCTTGTCAAAAGCCTTTTGAAAGTCCAAATACACCACATCCACTGGTTCTCCCTTGTCCACTCTACTAGTTACATCCTCAAAACATTCTAGAAGATTTGTCAAGCATGATTTCCCTTTCATAAATCCATGCTGACTTGGACCGATCCAGTCACTGGTTCCCAAATGCGCTGCTATTTCATCTTTAATAACTGATTCCAACATTTTCCCCACTACTGATGTCAGGCTAACCGGTCTATAATTCCCTGTTTTCTCTCTCCTTCCTTTTTTAAAAAGTGGTGTTACATTAGCTACCCTCCAGTCCATAGGAACTGATCCAGAGTCGTTAGACTGTTGGAAAATGATCACCAATGCATCCACTATTTCTAGGGCCACTTCCTTAAGTACTCTGGGATGCAGACTATCAGGCTCCGGGGATTTATCGGCCTTCAATCCCATCAATTTCCCAAACACAGTTTCACGCCTAATAAGGATTTCCTTCAGTTCCTCCTTCTCGCTGGATCCTCGGTCCCCTAGTCTTTCCGAAAGGTTATTTGTGTCTACCTTTGTGAAGACACAACCAAAGTATTTGTTCAACTGGTCTGCCATTTCCTTATTCCCCATAATAAATTCACCTGAATCTGACTGCACGGGATCTACGTTTCTCTTCACTAATCTTTTTCTCTTCACACATCTATAGAAGCTTTTCAGTCAGTTTTTATGTTCCCAGCAAGCTTCCTCTCATACTCTATTTTCCCCCTCCTAATTAAACCCTTAAAGGTAGTATACAAGTACAAATTGTAGTAGTAGAAAAATTATAAATTTTTAACCACAGTTTCAACAAGAAAAGTAAATGTGATAAAATAAAACTTAAAACTGCAAGTAGTAAGCAGAGACAATATTATGAATCAATGGCTCACCTGCTGGCGAATCTCTGGCTGCTCATTGACCAGTGGTGTAAGTGTGCCCACGATGACATGAAGATGGCTTTCAAGTGCATCCTCACAGTGCTCCACGGCAGTTTGGCAAGTGACAGTTAAAAGGTCACAACACAGAGAAAAGCTACGGGTAGCTACATCATCCATATGTGATGGCCTAAAAAGAAAATTTACAATACATAAACTGAAACAATGATGTCTAAATATAAGACATTGGGCTAATTTTTTGGTCTACAGGGCAATTGGAGTGCATGTTGGGAATTCAGGTGCACACCCCATGATTTTATATCCATCAACTCTAAACTAAAGTGGTGGAACCATTCACTAGGCAAATAACTAAAAGGTTCTTTAGTAAAAGTGACTGATTCACCAACATAACAACCAATAATCTGTTTGCTGTATGTTATACACACAGTCATTTGTAACAATGTTTTAAGAATTCTACATTTGAGAGGTATTGAGCTCCAGTGTACTGTCGCAGTGATATCTGTAAATCCCCACAGGCGAGCTCCCAAATTTAACTGCGGTAACGAAGAGGTCTGAGAAGAAATCAGATTACTTCCCATAGGACGAGAATTCATTTAAAACAAACGGGTAAATGAATCCACAAGTGTGTTACCCCTAGAAAAATATTTTCTGCTCATTCTGTCACCCAGGAAATGATGCCTGACTGAAGAGGTTCAAGGAGAGAGTGAGAAAATAAAAATAAATCTTAAACTGGCAAAAAAAATTTCACCCACCACTAGATGTTTCCTACATGCATCAACACTGGTGCATTCACTTGTTTTCAGTTGATGTATTAGTTTTAAATTAATTAATTTTGAGCCCTGAATATGCTAGATTACAAAACATTAAACACCACAGGCCAGTATCAGCAGTAAGACAAAAGTAATTTCTCTAAATCTGATGGTTTAAACAACAGATTTTTCTTTGAAAAATGCAGCCAAGTGATCCAGTAATCCAAAGGAAGACTGACCAATGTACTATTTTTGTCTCTACAATGCTTCACTCATTTGGCTAACCACCTATTAGTTATAAGTGATTATATAAGAGAAGAGAATGAAGAAGCCAAAACTGACATGAAAAATTACTATCACAGTGATTAATAGTTTGAGAACAACCAGACACTTAAATGAAAAGAAAAACCTAGCCACTCTTGGCTTGCTAAATGCATTGCCCAGTCTGGAAATAGGTGATACAGACCAAGGAGGTTCCAGATTCAATCCCTTATCTGTGTTGGGAAAGCAGAAGGAAATCAGCACCCTTGGGGTAGGTAGGAGAAAATGTAATAACATTTATTTTAAAAAAATAATTCTTTACTTCGGTACAAGTCAAACAATGAACAAGTTTTAAAGGTAACATAACCTTCTAAAGAATATAGAAAAGAGAGAACTGACCGGCTGTTGATATGGTGGATCAGACTGTAGATGACATCACGAAGAACAAATGCCCACACTCCTCCTAGCCCGTCCTTTATCTCTTTCAGCAGCAAGTTTACAAACAAACGATACATCATTAGGATTCGATGCTTTTCATAGGCACTGCTGTTGTCTGCTGCCTTCTTACAAATCGCTAGCAAGATCTTTTGGATTGAATCCTATTTGCAACACATTTCAGAAAGCTTGTAATGGTAAATATCTCAAATGGCTTCTTAAAAAAAAATGTCAGAGATTTTAAATTGCACACTGTGAATGAACCCAACATGGAACATTGTACAAATTAATTAATACGGTCAAAAAATGAAAGGAAAATAAAGTCTAGTTTAGGAAAAAATGGAAGGACACTGAAGAAAACTGTAAGTTTGTCATTGATTAAATATTGACCCACATTGTGCAACCCCTTGAACATTCTTCTGTTAAAGTTGTTCAATGATAATCTGGCCACCACCAGAAAATAATACATTAATGAATTACAAAATTATTTGAGAGATCGCACCGTTTAGTGATTTAAACCCTGTTATAAGGAATGTGCTTTCAGTTAAAGGACAGTTCTCAATTAGTGAGAAAGATGGGAAGGTTACGAAGAATCCTGTTTGAATGTACTATTGTACCGGCCAAAGATGTGTGTGACTGTGAAGAATATCAACCCATACTGCCACCCACTAACCCCCCCTTCCGCTGCCCCCCCCACCCACACCTTTCTGCCAATAAAGTGTCAAATAAAATAAGTCAATTATTTTTTACTTTAAGGATCAGGGCATAGATAACACCTTCAAAAAATACCCATTGCCTTCCCAGTGCAACCTTTATTAGCAAGTTTACAAATACAAGCACAAAATGTAGATGGAACAATAAACTTACAGGGTTTTTTGAAAGAATTGCAACAAGTGACTTAAGCTTCTCTTTGTGGCAGCTGCTAATGTATTCCAATGTTGCTTTGATCACACAGGATGGGAAATAAGGTGGGTTAGGAGCAGGATCCATTGCCCTGTATAGACGAGGAAAAATAACTAAATAACTGTCTTAGATTTCTGCTGCAGAAAAATACAGCTATGATTTAATCATACAAGATTCTTGCAAAAACTCCAATGTGTGACACACAGGAGGGATTCCAATAATGTAGCAACCAGATTCCTCATTTCCTCACCCAAACAATTGCAAGCTGATGTGCAAGCTACAAGAACATAAGAAATAGGAACAGGAGTAGGCCATACGGCTCCTCGAGCTGCTCCGCCATTCAATAAGATCATGGCTAATATGATCATGGATTCAGCTCCACTTCCCCACCCCTTATCCACTTATCATTTAAGAAACTGTCTATTTCTGTCTTAAATTTATTCAATGTCCCAGCTTCCACAGCTCTCTGAGGCAGCGAATTCCACAGATTTACAACCCTCAGAAGAAATTTCTCCTCATCTCTGTTTTAAGTGGGCGGCCCCTTATTCTAAGATCGTGCCCTCTAGTTCTAGTCTCCCCCATCAGTGGAAACATCCTCTCTGCATCCAGCTTTTCAAGACCCCTCATAATCTTACACGTTTTTATAAGATCACCTCTCATTCTTCTGAATTCCAATGAGTAGAGGCCCAACCTACTCAACCTTTCCTCATAAGTCAACCCCCCTCATCCCTGCAATCAACCTAGTAAACCTTCTCTGTCTGCCTCCGAAGCAAGTATATCCTTTCGTAAATATGCAGTATTCCAGGTGTGGCCTCACCAATACTTATATAGCTGTAGCAAGACTTCCCTGCTTTTATACTCCATCCCTTTTGCAATAAAGGCCAAGATACCATTGGCCTTCCATATGTCTCACTTGATTTTTTTTCAACATAGTTATGATAATTTTAGTTTATTTTTTGTGCCGAATTAAGAAATCTGACAGGCTTTTATTTAACCCTTCAGTATCTGTCACTGTATTTGCTGTACAAGCCACTGGGTTTATTGAGCAGAGCAAACATTTACACAAAGCCTAACAATAAAGTTTGTTTCGTTGCAGTTCTGTAGTTGAATTTAAATAGATTTCTTTTAATTTCCTATTCTGTACACCGAGCTTTTTTAGTTGATTTACAGTTTAAGGCTGTACCTGCATACTATCCTTTTGTGTTTCATGCACAAGTACCCCCAGGTCCCGCTGTACTGTGGCACTTTGCAATCTTTCTCCATTTAAATAATAACTTGCTCTTTGATTTTTTCTGCCAAAGTGCATGACCTCACACTTTCCGACATTATACTCCATCTGCCAAATTTTTGCCCACTATGTCCATGCTTGGCTTGGAACATCTTCACTATCTTAAAATGACAAGAGTTGAAATGGACACTGGTCATTTCAGGCTCTTTATTGGCCAACAAATATTCAAGGGAATAATGGATAAAATCAACAACTTGGACTGCTCTTCATCTCCTACAAACTTAAACTGTAAATCAACTAAAAAAGCTCGGTGTACAGAATAGGAAATTAAAAGAAATCTATTTAAATTCAACTACAGAACTGCAACTAAACCATCTTTATTGTTAGGCTTTGTATAAATGTTTGCTCTACTCAATAAACCCAGTGGTTTGTACAGCAAATACAGTGACAGACACTGAAGGGTTAAATAAAAGCCTGTCAGATTTCTTAATTCGGCACAAAAAATAAACTAAAATTATCATAACTATGTTGAAAAAAAAAAATCAAGTGAGACATATGGAAGCAGGCACTCATGATATTACTATAGGTTCATAAGAAGCATCTGCAATTTACGTATGTTCATGTACTTCTTTGAAGAACTGGAATTGTTATGTGAGAACAAATGACAAAAGTTGCTGATCATGGTGGTATCACACTCTAGGGATGCAGATAAGCTATTACCCAGTTATTAGCCTCATTAGTATTAAATGGCTTCAAATCTCCATTAGTTTTCTTACCCAGCAAACTTCACCAACTCTACACCGTCTACTGCATCTTGGTCAGGAGGGTCGTACAGGGTATTGAGCAACTCTACAACAATCTCTGGCAAGTTGTTGTGGCTCAAATGGTCAATTTGCTTTTTTTTTTTAAATAAAGAGAGAGAAATACCAACATTAAAGAACATTTCAGAAATCGTGGTTTTACACCCAACATGCTCAGAGCAAATAAGATTGTTTCCCTGAAAGAAAATGACAGAATGACTTAACCGCATCCTATTATTTTATTAACTATTTCCTGTTTTCTATGATAAACCATGATAAGCCCAAATTGGTCTGTAGCAATATATTAAATACAGATTGATTGGGCTCAAAATTGGCCAGGAGTTGCTCTGTTTTTTTTGGAGCAACTTGATTTTTCTGGAGTCTCTTAAAAATCCCCATTTTGCACATTCAATTTGCTCCTGTGTAAGTGAGTTAGTTAGGATTTTTTTAGTTTCGTTTTTTTTAAAAAAGGGGCCGTTATCAGCCACCTATGCCCGTTTTGGCCATTTAGGCCACTTTGGACAGCTAATAGTTGCTACAAACTAACTTAGGCCAGTGTATGTGGTCACTTGGGGCCGCACAGAAAACCCTTGCGTAGAGTTAAGAAATCAGCGCATCGGAGACCATTCGGCCAGAGATAGGGGCGGGAAGGGAAGCAGAGAGGACCTTGCAAAGCACTGAACAAAGCACAGCAAGTAGTAAGCATTCAAGACATAAAAACATTCAAGAAGAAATAAAATATAAAACGAAGTCCTACCTTCCTATAAAAACTTGGCCCAGGAAGTCAGCGGGCCGGCCGGTGCAACAGAAGTAAGTCCAAGTTCCAGTCCCAGGGTGCCCTATCTCAGCCCCAGCTCCAATCCCTTCCCAAAGAATCCTCTCCTTCTGACCCCACTCCTGTTCCTACTCAGCTTATCTAAAGTGCTTTCCACAGCGGGCCCGGCCGGTGCGTGAGACCACTCGGCCAGGGATAGGGGCGGCGAGCATCGGAAGAGGCATATAAATTGGCCAGAAAAAGCAGCAAACCTGAGGACTGAGAAATTTAGAATTCAGCAGAGGAGGACAAAGGGTCTAATTAGGAGGGGGAAAATAGAGTATGAGAGGAAGCTTGCAGGGAACATAAAAACTGACTGCAAAAGCTTCTATAGATACGTGAAGAGAAAAAGATTATTGAAGATCAACGTAGGTCCTTTGCAGTCAGAATCAGGTGAATTTATAATGGGGAACAAAGAAGTGGCAGACCAACTGAACAAATACTTTGGATCTGTCTTCACTAAGGAAGACACAAATAACCTTCCGGAAATACTAGGGGTTCGAGGTTCTAGCGAAAAGGAGGAACTGAAGGAAATCCTTATTAGTCAGGAAATTGTGTTAGGGAAATTGATGGGATTGAAGGCCGATAAATCCCTTAAAGGCTGCATCCCAGTGTACTGAAGGAAGTGGCCCTAGAAATAGTGGATGCATTGGTGATCATTTTCCAACATTCGATTGACTCTGGATCAGTTCCTATGGACTGGAGGGTAGCTAATGTAACACCACTTTTTTAAAAAAAGGAGGGAGAGAGAAAACAGGGAATTATAGACCGGTTAGCCTGACATTGGTGGTGGGGAAAATGAATGTTGGAATCAGTTATTAAAGATGAAATAGCAGCGCTTTGGAAAGCAGTGACAGGATCGGTCCAAGTCAGCATGGATTTATGAAAGGGAAATCATGCTCGACAAACCTTCTAGAATTTTTTGAGGATGTAACTAGTAGAGTGAACAAGGGAGAACCAGTGGATGTGGTGTATTTGGACTTTCAAAAGGCTTTTGACAAGGTCCCACACAAGAGATTAGTGTGCAAAATTAAAGCACATGGTATTGGGGGTAATGTACTGACGTGGATAGAGAACTGGTTGGCAGACAGGAAACAGAGTCGTAATAAACGGGTCCTTTTCAGAATAGCAGACAGTGACTAGTGGGGTGCCGCAGGGTTCAGTGCTGGGACCCCAGCTATTTACAATATACATCACTGATTTAGATGAAGGAATTGAATGCAATATCTCCAAGTTTGCAGATGACACTAAGCTGGGTGGCAGTGTGAGCTGCGAGGAGGATGCTTAGAGGCTGCAGGGTGACTTTGACAGGTTAGGTGAGTGGGCAAATGCATGGCAGATGTAGTATAATGTGGATAAATGTGAGGTTATCCACTTTGGGGGCAAAAACAGGAAGACAGACTATTATCTGAATGGTGACAGATTAGGAAAAGGGGAGGTAAAACGGGACCTGGGTGTCATGGTACAACAGTCATTGAGGTTTGGCATGCAAGTACAGCAGGCGGTGAAGGCGGCAAATGGCATGTTGGTCTTCATAGCTAGGGGATTTGAGTATAGGAGCAGGGAGGTCTTGCTGCAGTTGTACAGAGCCTTGGTGAGGCCACACCTGGAATATTGTGTTCAGTTTTGGTCTCCTAATCTGAGGAAGGACATTCTTGCTATTGAGGGAGTACAGCGAAGGTTCACCAGATTGATTCCCGGGATGGCAGGACTGATATATGAGGAGAGACTGGATCAACTGGGCTTGTATCCACTGTAATTTAGAAGAATGAGGGGGGATCTCATAGAAACATCTAAAATTCTGACGGGATTGGACAAGTTAGAGGCAGGAAGAATGTTCCCGTTGCTGGGGAGTTGCAGAACCAGGGATCACAGTCTCAAAATAAGGGGTAAGCCATTTAGGACCGAGATGAGGAAAAACGTCTTCACTCAAGAGTGGTTAACCTGTGGAATTCTCTATCGCAGAAAGTTGTTGAGGCCAGTTCATTAGATATATTCAAAAGGGAGTTAAGATATGGTCCTTACTGCCAAAGGGATCAAGGAGTATGGAGAGAAAGCAGGAAAGGGGTACTGAGGTTGACTGATCGGCCATGATCTTATTGAATGGTGGTGCAGGCTCGAATGGCCTACTCCTGCGCCTATTTTCTATGTTTCTATGTTTCACACAAGCTGCAGGATGCGCTGGGGGCGAGAAGCTACTGCGCATGCACGCACACTCCAGTGCGCATGTGGAGAGCTGCCGGCACGGTTTCTCGCGCAGGGTCCTAGCTCCACCCCCCAATTGACTGGCCACACCACGTCAAGCCCCAGGAGAGGCAACACAGCAGCCAGAATCAGGGGACATTTTTTCAGCGCCGTTTTCAACCCACAAAGTTGCCGCATCTCTGGTGAGTGCGCCGAAAAAAGGGGTGGGCCAAATTTGAGCCCCTTGAAACTGCAAACTCCCAGGGGTTACATTGGTCTATCATAACCACAACAAAGGCAGGAAGCAATAAATTTATTTTTACCCACAAACTGCTGCATATCAGCCCACTGCAACACAGAATGTTAGGATAAAGGTTCATATCGTTAGTGAATTACAATTTCAACTGGAGGCTGAGAAGCAGAGGCAAAGTTATTTTTATTCTGAACTCTAGGTGCAAAACAAAGGGAACTCGTACCACCTAGGCTGAAGAGAAAGAACTCCCATGAGCTATATGCATTCATGATGCCACAGTTCCGCAGGTTTATCTAATGAGTATCCAAGTGTTGCAGATCAGAAGGTCACAGGCTTAATCCCCAGTCCGTGCAGAGTTAGTTGATATCGCCTGGCGACAATACAAGTGGCCTCAGTTACCATTCTTTATTACTATCCAATGATCTCTGCTGGACGTACGGCATATGGATGTGAGGTGAAAAGATGATCAGGCTGCAATCCATGTGTGGCTTATACTTAATAACCACTTGGGCAAGGTATCAGGATGCATCCAGCACCCATGAACAGTATACTAAGAAGCAGTCAACACCTTCTGGAGAGCAGGGGAGGAAGGAAAAGAGAACAGTCAAGAAACAAATTCAAAAGAGTAGGATGTCCTTTCGTAGGGAATAGGTGATACCCCTGCAGGATGTCGGCTTGAGAGAAGGTGAGGAAGAAAAGGAATTGAAGTTTTGAGACACTGGAAATGAATGAGTTAGAATGAGATGTTGCGATGGATCTTAATGTCAACACAACGAGGATGCAGGGAAGAGTGTGTAGGATGGTGTATTTGGAGTTCTGAATGAACAAGAGGGAGGAAAAAATACAAGTGTGAAATTATAAGCAGTGTCTTGCTGTGGACTTGTGGCCAAAAGGAAAAAAAAAGAACCCGAGAGAACCCAAGTTTTCTGCGGGGAGGGAAAGATTGTGGATGAAAGGAGTCCGATTAGACTGGGTCGGTTTCAAATCCGAGTCCCAGCAGTAAAAGGATAATATAGCATTCCAATCTTCTAAACCTCCCAAATCTCCCTGTAGTAGCATCACTGGCAAGCACAGAGTCTCCAAGTGAATGAGTTTTTTCTTTATGACTCATCTCAGGGCGCCATTGCAAAGTAAACACAGTGAACCTCAAAAGAGGTGCAATGAAACACTAGTTAATCTTACCTGCTTCCCTAAGCAATCGTCTTCTTTCAGCATGTCGAATACCTTTGATGCATTTTCTCTTTGCTGTGTCATTTCATGGTCAGATCCATTCTTATCTTGATATGCAAAGCAAGGCAGGATGTTAACCATGATCTTTGGAAGGCAATCAGCAAGCAATTCTTTCCAGTTCCTCTTAATCTGTGCAGCAATTGATTTCACTTCCTCCAAGTTACCATTAACCATCAGTTGTGGGACAAGAATTTTGTAATAGGACCTAGAACACAATTATCAGCAAAAATTCGGTCACTAAATTAGTTAATAACAAGGCCTACCTACAGTTCTTTCATCAGTATTAAAAGCCCATAACTCAAAACAAATTATCTCTTGCAAATAGAGGAACCACCAGCTAGTCGAGATTGGTACAGCTCGTTTTGTTTCATTAATTTAGTACACAATTTGGTACTGAAAGGGGAGGGATGTTAGTGCTGCTAGTGCTGCAAAGCAGCAACCATCCCCATTCCTCCCCCCGTGTTAGTATCAAACACTCTCACTCTCATGCAAGCCATAGTAGTTAGATGCAGCATAAAGCTCAGTCCACTCTGCTCCTTCAATCTGTCTTAGCTCCAACTTCAGAAGAGCACGCCCCACAGCACCAGTGTGAATGTTTCCATTCCCCACATCAGCAATCCTGTGACGTGTGTAAGCAAGACTGCCAATTTGGGGGCAGTTTTGTGCTGTGGGAGTATGCTCAGAGAAAATGGGCAGAGACTTCCCAAACTAATTTCACACAGGGCCCTTATACGCAACAGATAGAAGATAATTCATCAGTTCTGACAAAAGGTCCTGCTCTGAAATGTTAACTTGTCTTTTCTCCTCACAGGTGCTAGTGAATCCACTGTGTATTTCCATCATTTTATGTTTTTGTTAGAGATTTTATCCCATCTATCTGAGCCGGATTTGAACAAAGGTTCCAGGAGAGAACAAACATTTTTTCCCGATATGCATTTATAAAACTGTGGGAGCACCATACACAGCCACTGACCTATTTATTGCAAGTGTATGAATCGTTTTCAATTTTCACACGAGATGCAGACCGTGTGAGTATTAAAATGGCAAAAGACATCCACAAAATATTATTCACCAAAATAATGGTCAGACTCAAATAATCAATAAAAATAATGAATTGTTTGGATCTTTGCAACTGATGAATGGCAGGTATGAATATGTGAATTGAATTGTCTCCTTGTTCTTGGCTAGAATATGAAGGGAATGTCAACAGAGGGAGTAGGGCTTATAAGTACTGTCATGCTATGTAGCAACCTTATGTCTTCCACATCATTAATCTTTAGCGGCCCACTAATTTTGATGGCTAATCATGTTGAAGCAATCGACTGAACAGTCCAGAAAACTGAAATAAAGCATCCGCATTCCACAGACATCAGGCAACGGGGTCCTCCAGAAACAAGGAGAGTAGATAACCATCCTCAGTTTGACTTTTTAAAATACTGATGAGAACAGTCTTTTATTGAAGCAATGTTCCCTTTACTCAAAACAGGATTAATGGATGTCAACTTGCCCCTTCAACAAAAGGTGCAGTGAAAATTTACAACACTGCTGATCACAAGTGATTAAAGTCATGCTCTTTACTCCTCAACCAGTTATTGCCAGGAACATCCAGCACATTCTCTTACAGGCTGTACGTCATTATCAACATTTGTTAAATATGTTTAGGCACATTGCGTAAAGATGAAGGCTTTCACAGTATTCTACTGTATGATTTGGAGGGAACACAACACTCCATTTACCTGTAAAATTCTTCCAGATTAGAACAGTTCAATAGAACATAAGGGAATGTACGCAAGTTGTAGCCAGGATCAGTCACTCTCAACCATTCGTGGATAAGATAATCCAAATGGGAAACCATGAAGCTTTCCAAACTACGATAGGTCAAACACTTCGACATGGTCTCAAGAACCTAATTAAAGTTAACAGGTAGGCCATGAAAGTACAATACATGTATTATGCAACACAATGGACATCAAAAATATTCAATATTTGTTCAATGTCTTACAGCCAAATATTAGTTACCACAAATTAATTATACAATCCCAGGAGTTGGCTATTTACTTTGGAGGCAGTCAGAGGTTCACTAGGTTGATTCCGGGGATGAGGAGGTTGACATGAGGAAAAGTTGAGTAGGTTGAGCCTCTACTCACTGGAATTCAGAAGAATGAGAGGCGATCTTATCGAAACGTATAAGATTATGAGGGAGCTTGACAAGGTGGATGCAGAGAGGATGTTTCGACTGATGGGGGAGACTAGAACTAGAGGGCATAATCTTAGAATAAGGGGCCGCCCATTTAAAACAGAGATGAGGAGGAATTTCTTCTCTCAGAGGGTTGTAAAATCTGTAGAATTCGCTGCCTCAGAGAGCTGTGGAAGCTGGGAAATTGAATAAAGTTAAGACAGAAATAGACAGTTTCTTGAACGATAAGGGGATAAGGGGTTATGGGGAGCGGGCAGGGAAGTGGAGCTGAGTCCATGATCAGATTAGCCATGATCTTATTGAATGGCGGAGCAAGCTCGAGGCGCCGAATGGCCTACTCCTATTCCTATTTCTTATCACTGAACACAGAATATTTGGTTGAGTTAAACTCAACTTGAAATGACTATTTTTGACTTTAGTTTAAAACCAAGTTAAAAACTCCAGTCTAAAGAATGCGCTTTACTCAAAGGCCAGAATTTTAATCTGGAGGCAGGTTGGGAGCAGGGAGGCTAGAGAGCGATCAGAAAACCCGGGATAATGGGTTTTCTTCTAGTCCAAACTTAACGGCAGGGCCTGATTAGCATTTCAAAGCTCTGTCTCCCACCTGCAGCCAGCAAGGGGGGGGCGGGGGGGAGGAAAAAGAGGATTGGTGGCCTCAAGGAAAGTGGGGATTGGAGGCTTCGTTGAGGGGCAGGGGGAGGATCGGTGGCCTCGGGAAATTGGGGGATTGGAGCCCTCCTGGGAGAAATCGGGAGGCCTCCGGGGGAGGGTGGAATCGGAGGACTTGGGACGGGGGGGGTGGGTTAGGCAGGGATGTTGGATCCACGAGACGAGTGTACAGGCTAGGGCTGCTTGTTTGCGCTGAAGAGAACAAATATGGTCAGATTCCCGAGTCCAGAAGCACTGAGGTCAATTGTAAAGGCATTATTACTGCTCAGTTAAAGTCAGCTCACTCCACTCGCTGCAGGGATTAAATTTAGTCTAGAAGTCTTAGTTCCACACTGGCAGGTACATTTACCTACTGAATTAAACATCATCATAGGCAGTCCTTCAAAATGAGGATGACTTGCTTCCACGCCAAAAAAGGATGAGTTCACAGGTGTTCCAATGAAGGACCTAAAATTCCAGGTCCTGAGCTACATTCTGAAGGGTGGAAGATGCCTGTGCTTGGATTTTTTTAACGTATGGTGGCCGTTGCACAACAGCCACCATACAGGCTTGACAGAGCTGGGTCTTGGTCCAGTGGCAAGGATTACCCAAGACGACTGGAGACCTGCTCTGCTGCGCGGACCTAGTGCGCACACATATCGCAGCGTGGGCTGGACCGTGCTGCCCCTGGGCCCCTGGCCCTGAACTGACGCCTTTCCTGGGCCCCGATCACATCCCGCCACAGTCTCTTGTCGCTCCTGCTGTGTCTCCCCACGCTCCAATAGAGCAGTTATGAATGCTTTTACAAAATGCAGTTATATAATTGTATCATTGCACAGCCTAAGAATAAAGGCCTTGTAACTGAATACACCTATTGATTGGAAGTATACACCACTGAAGATCAGTGCTCACATTTTCACAAAAACATGTGCTGTCTTGTAAGCTGTATGGGTTCGGTGTAATGAAAAGGTTAACGTGGCCTAATACTGGAAAACACAATCAAATGAGAAAGTAAGCATCACAATTCAATCATCTAAGAGTTAAAAATGTCATCTCCTCGTTACTTTTTTAACAAGTGTAGGATCCAGTTTGTTCTCCTTTAACGACTGGCAAATTGCAAATAAAGCCTGCTTTTCACAAATGGGGCTACAGCACATGACCAATGAAATCACTGTAAGCAGAGTAGCTCTCCTGTTGCTCTGCTCATCCTGGAGTTCTTCTGGGGTCGCACAATTCTGCAGGAAGATTGGAAAGTTTAAACAATTAGACTGTATTTTAAACATCAATATATATATATACACACACACACACACACACACAAACACCTTGCATTTATATAGCACCATTGACACAGAAAAAAGTCCCAAAGTGCTTCAGAGATACAAGGAAGAACATGAACGTGGGCCAAAAAACAATCATCACAAGGGGTAACCAAAAGCTTGGTCAAAGAGCTGGGTTTTAAGGGGGCTGTTAAAGGAGGAGAGGGAGGTGGAGAGGCAAGGTGGGGAAGCACTAAAGTCTGGAGTCAGAGGAAAGGAGAGTTCCATCAGGGGCACTGGAGCACTGTAGAAGATTGCAGAGCTAGGGAAAAACTAGGTCATGGAGGCAGTTAAACACGAGAATGGGAAATTTACATTTGAGGTGCTGGGAAATTCAATTACAGATCAGTAAAGATAGGAGTATGGGCATGGGAAATCTGTTGTGGGAGGGAGGGGGAGAGAAAACGCTGATGATATTAACACAATGGCATGCTTGGCTGGAAGAGAATAAAATATACTACAGGTACGTCTTGAATCCGGCTGTCTGAAAACCGGAATTGTCCAAAAACCAAATATTTCTGAGGCGGCCAAGATGGTGACATCAGATGGCGAGGGACGAGGAAACCGGTAAAAACCGCGGCGCCAGGGGGCCGCGAGAATCGGCGGAGTGGCGGGCGGCAAGGAGTGCCAACAGCGAGGTCTGAAATCTGGCAAAATCCGAAAACCGGCACGGTCTCGGTCCTGAGGTTGCCGGATTTCAGATGTTGTTCCTGTATTCCATTACCAAAAAATCTCACAAAATGCTACAGACCTGACTTGTCCTCAGTCTTTCTGCTTAATGGAAACTTCGATAGCTATGGTTTAATTCAGGGTTAGAGTGTGGTGCTTCATGGATACTTGATATTCCAGATGGTGCTTTTATATGTAACATTATGTGACCTTTTAAAGGCAACTGTCAGGACACCATCTTTGGATGCACATAGGGAATCAAGATCAAGTGTACTCTTCAGGTGAAGCAGGGTTAGAGTATGAAAGATAATTGGACCAGGCAGGGCCTCTACTGGGACATTCTGTAGCTGAGGCCAATTGTAGTGCCCCTATCACCACCCTAGTTCAGATCAGCTAACTTAACAGAGACTGGAATTAAATCTGCGATTTTCCTGGTTTGTAAAGTCCAGCTCCTGATCAAATAAACATAACCTGGAGAAATGTAACTTTTGCAGTGAGATGTTGAGACTAGAAATGAAGAACCCAGCAGAACAATTGTATTCCAACTTCAATATACCAGATCATCATATTTTGGTATCTCACGTACGCAGAGTATCAGGAGAACAGCAGCAAGGAAAACAGAAAGAAAAATACAAGGATTATGTTTTTACTTCAATGGTAGGTAATGTCAGGACCCAGGGGCTGGATTTTCAGCTTGTTGCCACCTACGTTTTCACCCCAGAGGGGTGGCAATGGCGGTGGAAAGCTTTTCCAGGCGGGCGGTCAGCTTCCATCGCCCCGGCGGGACTTTCAGTGCCGGTTTCGGCGGGGCACAGAATATTATCGCCCAGAAGAGACGAGCTGGTGTGCAACACCGTTGGTTGCGACACCGGCTCGATTTTTGGCTAACACCCGATCTGTAAAGCGCTGTACTGGCACCGCCTGTGAAAGTGGGTGGTCCCAGCTGCAGTGGCTGCAGTGCGGCAAGTAATGTCGACCTCAGGTTAAGCGTGACTGTTAGTTATTTTTTTTCTTTTGCGATTTATGTTGTGGCGGCGTGCGTTATTTATTGGGAATGTTCTTGGTGTTTTTTGTTCAGGGTTATTTTTTTCACCCCAGGCCTCTCTTAGAGTGCTCCGAGGCCGGCTGTTTAGCTCGGGATTTTCGCTTGCTCAGCCGGTCTAGTATCCTAAGCGAGGTGTGTAACGCCTCCCTTCGCGCTCAGCCCCACACTCAGGGCCCAACTGCTGAATTTTGCTGACTGAAACGCAAACTGTTCCCGGGGGCAAACTTTAGCGCCCTGACATCATTAACGCCCAGAAATCTCCAAAGCCAAAAATCCAGCCCCAGGGATCATAACTGGGGTCCACATTTCAGAAAAGAAAGAGATCACTGATATTGAATCAAAGCTAATTAATCCATTACAGTGAAGTTGCTTTTAGATTTTTTTGTGTATGAGGAAAAAAATCAAATGAATTAATCGAGCAAAACATTTAATGTATTTGAGTGGGGGCATGTAACACAACATGCAACATACAGCAAAGAACGACAGACTAAAGGGATATGTGTGTGTCAGCCGTGGCTTGGCAGCAATCTCGCCTCGGAGTCAGAAGACTGTGGGTTCAAGTCCTACTCCAGAGACTTGCGCACAAAAATCTAGGCCGACACTCCAGTGCAGTGCTGAGGGAGGTGCCATCTTTCGGATAACATGTTAAACCGAGGTCCTGTCTGCTCTCTCATGTGGACGTAAAAGATCCTATGACACTATTTCGAAGAAGAGTAGGGGTGTTATCCCCGGTGTCCTGGTTAATATGTATCCCTCAATCAACATCACTAAAACAGATTGTCTGGTCATTAACACATTGCTGTTTGTGGGAGCTTGCTGTCCGCAAATTGGTTGCCACGTTTACATTACTACAGTGACTACACTTCAAAAAGTACTTTATTGGCTATAAAGCGCTTTGGAATGGCTGGTGGTCACGAAAGGTGCTATACAAATGTAAGTTTTTAAAAAAAAAAAAGGAAGATACTGATCTTCTCCAAATAGGATCAGCTGATCACTCCTTAGAGGATGCACCTGAACTAAACGAGGCGATAGTAAAAAATGATATACAAGGTTTTAAAATTATATTAAAAGAAAAAAAGGTGAGGTTACCTGAAATATCATGCCTGTTTGCAATTTCATATACATATTTTCAAAGGCTTTCTGCTGCAGTTTCACAGGAAGCGCTTTCAGTTGAACAGAGGAGCCCTGCAACTGGACCTCTTGGAAAAGTCTGGAGAGAATTAAATTGTTCAATGTGAGTAATCATATTTCACAGGGATGTCATGGTCAGAATGTCATGCTTTTTTCTTGCTAAATGCTCCAAATTACAAACCACTGAATGAACAGGCACTGAATAGTGACAGAAATAGAAAGACATTACATTTTCACACGACTGTGAGTGTAAATATAAGGAGCTCAATAGATTAGGATGTAATGGATTAGAACTCCAATCTTTCACCTTTGTGACATGGGATTGAATACGACCTGGACAAATGTGAGAACAGTCTCCTCACTCTGGCAGCATGTGTGAAATAATGCAGGTAAGTTTCCACTCGGTCCCGAGTGAGTGTGCAGTGCAAAACAGCACCAATTGGCAATCTCACTCAGAGGCCCATAGAAACAGGCTGATGCAGTAAGTTGAAAAAAAAGACACATTAATGCAATGGGGGTGTCCTTCAGAAGTTAGACTTGACCAAAAAGTGTACAGGAAATTTACATAGAAATATAGAAAATAGGTGCAGGAGTAGGCCATCCGGCCCTTCGAGCCTGCACCACCATTCAATAAGATCATGACTGATCATTCCTTCAGTACCCCGTTCCTGCTTTCTCTCCATACCCCTTGATCCCTTTAGCCGCAAGGGCCATATCTAACTTCCTCTTGAATATATCCAATGAACTGGCATCAACAACTCTCTGTGGTAGGGAATTCCATTGGTTAACAACTCTCTGAGTGAAGAAGTTCCTCCTCATCTCAGTCCTAAATGGCTTACCCCTTATCCTAAGACGATGTCCCCGGTTCTGGACTTCCCAAACATCGGGAATATTCTTCCTGCATCTAATCTGTCCAGTCCCGTCAGAATTTTATATGTTTCTATGAGATCCCCTCTCATCCTTCTAAACTCCAGTGAATACAGACCCAGTCGATCCAGTCTCTCCTCATATGTCAGTCCTGCCATCACAGGAATCAGTCCTTCTTCGCTGCACTCCCTCAATACCAAGAACGTCCTTCTTCAGATTAGGAGACCAAAACTGAACACAATATTCCAGGTGGGCCTCACCAAGGCCCTGTACAACTGCAGTAAGACCTCCCTGCTCCTATACTCAAATCCCCTTGCTATGAAGGCCAACATACCATTTGCCTTCTTCACCGCCTGCTGTATCTGCATGCCAACCTTCAATGATTGATGAATCATGACACCCAGGTCTCGCTGCACCGCCCCTTTTCCTAATCTACCTCCAATCAGATAATATTCTGCCTTCGTGTTTTTGCCCCCAAAGTGGATAACCTCACATTTATCTACATTATACTGCATCTGCCATGTATTTGCCCACTGACCTAACCTGTTCACATCGTCCTGCAGCCCCTTAGCGTCCTCCTCACAGCTCACACCGCCACCCACTTTAGTATCATCTGCAAACTTGGAGATATTGCACTCAATTCCATCATCCAAATCATTAATATATATTGTAAAGAGGTGGGGTCCCAGCACTGAGCCCTGCGGCACCCCACTAGTCACTGCCTGCCATTCTGAAAAGGACCCGTTTATCCCGACTCTCTGCTTCCTGTCTGCCAACCAGTTCTCCATCCACGCCAGTACATTACCCCCAATACCATGTGCTATGATTTTGCACAGCAATCCCTTGTGTGCGACCTTGTCAAAAGCCTTTTGAAAGTCCAAATACACCACATCCACTTGTTCTCCCCTGTCCACTCTACTAGTTACATCCTCAAAAAATTCCAGAAGATTTGTCAAGCATGATTTCCCTTTTATAAATCCATGCTGACTTGGACCAATCCTGTCACTGCTTTCCAAATGTGCTGCTATTTCATCCTTAATGATTGATTCCAACATTTCCCCCACTACTGATGTCAGGCTAACTGGTCTATTATTACCCGTTTTCTCTCTCCCTCCTTTTTTTAAAAAGTGGTGTTACATTAGCAACCCTCCAGTCCATAGGAACTAATCCAGAGTCGATAGACTGTTGGAAAATTATCACCAATGCATCCACTATTTCTAGGGCCACTTCCTTAAGTACTCTGGGATGTAGATCATCAGGCCCTGGGGATTTATCGGTCTTCAATCCCGTCAATTTCCCTAACACAATTTCCTGCCTAATAAGGATATCCTTCAGTTCCTCCTTCTCACTAGACCTTCGGACCCCTAGTACATCCGGAAGGTTATTTGTGTCTTCCTTTGTGAAGACAGAACCAAAGTACTTGTTCAATTGGTCTGCCATTTCTTTATTCCCCATCACCCGAATCCGACTGCAAGGGGCCTACTTATGTCTTCACTAATCTTTTCCTCTTCACATATCTATAGAAGCTTTTGCAGTCATTTTTTATGTTTCCGGCAAGCTTCCTCTCGTATTCTATTTTCGCCCTCTTAATTAATCCCTTTGTCCTCCTCTGCTGAATTCTAAATTTCACAGTCATCCAGCTTGCTAATTTTTCTGGCTAATTTGTATGCCTCTTCCTTGGATTTAACACTATCCTTAATTTCCCTTGTTAGCCACGGTTGAGCCACCTTCCCCGTTTTATTTTTACTCCAGACAGGGATGTATAATTGTTGAAGTTCGTCCATATGATCTTTAAAGGTTTGCCATTGCCTATCCACCGTCAACCCTTTAAGTATCATTTGCCAGTCTAATCTAGCCAATTCGCGCCTCATACCGTCAAAGTTACCTTTCCGTAAGTTCAGGACCCTCGTTTCTGAATTAACTGTGTCACTCTCCATCTTAATAAATAATTCTACCATATTATGGTCACTCTTCCCCAAGGGGCCTCGCACAACAAGAGAGTGTTGATTAGTCCTTTCTCAATACATATCACCCAGTCTAGGATGGCCAGCTCTCTGGTTGGTTCCTCGACATATTGGTCTAGAAAACCATCCCCAATACACTCAAGGAAATCCTCCTCTACCGCATTGCTACCAGTTAGGTAAGCCCAATCAATATGTAGATTAAAGTCGCCCATGATTACAGCTGTACCTTTATTGCACACATCCCTTATTTCTTGTTTGATGCTGTCCCCAACCTCACTATTACTATTTGGTAGCCTGTACACAACTCCCACTAGCGTTTTCTGCCCTTTGGTATTCCGTAGCTCCACCCATACCGATTCCACATCATCCAAACTAATTTGCTTCCTTACAATTGCATTAATTTCCTCTTTAACCAGCAACACCACCCCGCCTCCTTTTCCTTTCTGTCTATCCTTCCTAAATGCTGAATACCCCTGGATGTTGAGTGCCCAGCCTTGATCACCCTGGAGCCATGTCTCCGTGATGCCAATCACATCGTATCCGTTAACTGCTATCTGCGCAGTTAATTCGTCCACCTTATTCCGAATACTCCTCGCATTGAGGCACAAAGCCATTAGGCTTGTCTTTTTAACACACTTTGACCCTTCAGAATTCTGCTGTAAAGTGGCCCTTTTTGTTTATTTCCCTTGGGTTTCTCTGCCCTCCACTTTTACTCTTCTCCTTTCTATTTTTTGCTTCTGTCTCCATTTTATTCCCCTGTCTCCCTGCATAAGTTCCCATCCCCCTGCCATATTAGTTTAACTCCTCCCAAACAGCACTAGCAAACACACATCTGGCCCGTGCCGTGCCTGACTACTTGATGCCCTCACTGAACTCTCCAAAGGACAAAAATGTTCCACTTCCCACACTCCCATCTTTTGCCTTGACAAATACAATACATCACCAAAAAGTTTTATTTCAATTCCAGTAAAATAGTTCGGAAATAATTTGTTTCTCTCAATATTACATAAAAATTTCATAAGGCTGGATAAAATAAATATATTTTACATCTCTTCTACCATAAATCAGTCAAGTAATATTATTTGGCATTTAATGACCCTCATTTCATAGAAGTCAGAAACTGATTTGGTGCGTGGTATTAAATTTAATTTGAGCAAAGCTTTTTCAACACTGTAATTACTTGTGACTGTAACTGTGAGTATTTAATAGCAGTTACAAAGATTACCTGCTAATGGACATGGCAGCGAGCATGCGAACCTGGTGGTGAGTGTCTGTTAGGAACTCTGTGTAGGCTTCAGAGACAGGCAACTCTTCATTTTTAATGGACAGTACAGTCCATTTGGAATGTGGGTCTTTCTGAAAGGACATAACAAACCCCACAAAACTAAACATTACCAAAACATACCTTTGCATCAGTCAAATTGTGAGATTCACAAAGATTACAGGACTGATGAACCTAAAACAGCTACCACGCACACCAGATGTATGCTGGACAGTTATAATTCTTCATTTGAATTTTGAACCAAACACCTTCATATTACTAAGGCTATTACTGTTAACAATAATTTTATTTAGGTTTTATTCAGAACCTGTGGATTGTCCTATATAAAAATCCCAAAACTAAAGCTATTGGGCCCAAGTTTCCACACGCGCCTAGAACGGCGCAGTCCCGACCTGGACGCCAGTTTTTCGTGCCACAAAGTGCACCTAAAAAAATCCTCCGTATTCTCCACCTACCTGCAGGTCCTCTGGCCCTCGGCGCAGCCAGCACGAGCTGTGGGGGGGCGGAGCCAGGTCCCTGCGCTGAAAACAGTGCCGGGACCTCTGCACATGCGCACTACAGTCGGCACGCAAGTGCAGTAGCTCCAGGCGCCGAACTGTGTGGGAGGGGCCCGAAGCACGCAGCCCCTAGCCCTGGCCCAATGGCCTCACTGGGGCTGCGTGAATAAGGCTCCTCCCACGGCCAGCTCCTGCTTCCCCCCCACCCGACCAGACCCGACACCCGCTCCCCGCGCCCCCCTGCCTCCGGACCAGACCCGACACCCGCTCCCCGCGCCCCCCTGCATCCGGACCAGACCCGACACCCGCTCCCCCACCCCCCTGCCTCCGGACCAGACCCGACACCCGCTCCCCCCCACCCCCCCTGCCTCCGGACCAGACCTGACACCCGCTCCCCCCCACCCCCCCTGCCTCCGGACCAGACCTGACACCCGCCCCCCGACTCGACCCGCGCTCCTGTTCCCGCTCCCCGCCTCGCGCTCCTGTTCCCGCTCCGGCACCCGCCCCCCCGCGACTGGACCCGACCCGCGCTCCTGTTCCCGCTCTCCGCCCCCCCGACCGGACCCGACCCGCGCTCCTGTTCCCGCTCCCCACCTCCCCAACTGGACCCGACCCGCGCTCCTGTTCCCGCTCCCCGCCTGGACCCGACCCGCGCTCCTGTTCCCGCTCCCCGCCCCCCCGACTGGACCCGACCCGCGCTCCTGTTCCCGCTCCCCGCCCCCCCGACTGGACCGGACCCGACCCGACCCGCGCTCCTGTTCCCGCTCCCCCGACTGGACCCGACCCGATCGGCGCTCCTGTTCCCGCTCCCCACCTCCCCAACCCGACCCACGCTCCTGTTCCCGCTCCCACTCCCCCCACTGACCCGACCCGACTCCCGGACTGGATCCGACCTGACCTCTCCCCCTCTCTCTCTCTCCCCCCCCCCTCCGCCCCTCTCTCTCTCTCTCTCTCCCCCCCCCTCCGCCCCGTCTCTCTCTCCCTCCCCCCCTCCGCCCCGTCTCTCTCTCCCTCTCCCTCCCTCTCTCCCCCCCCCTCTCTCTCTCTCTCTCTCTTCCCCCCTCTCTCTCTCTCTCCCCCCCCTCCTCTCTCTCCCCCCCCTCCTCTCTCTCCCCCCCTCCTCTCTCTCCCCCCCCTCTCCCTCTCTCTCTTCCCCCCTCTCTCTCTCTCTCCCCCCCTCTCTCTCTCTCTCCCCCCCCCTCTCTCTCTCTCTCCCCCCCCTCTCTCTCTCTCTCCCCTCTCTCCCCCCCTCTCTCTCTCTCTCTCTCTCTCCCCCCTCTCTCTCTCTCTCCCCCCCCTCTCTCCCTCCCCCCCCCTCTCTCTCTCTCCCTCCTCCCCACCTCTCTCTCCCTCCCTCCCTCGCCCCCCCCGCGACCTGAACCGAACCTCCCCGACCCGACCCAATGCCACCTACTTGTAAATCTGGTGCTGGGGACGGGCCCTGCCCGAAGTCTCAGGCCGGCCCGTTCAGCCTTCGATCCCGAAAGGCCTGCCTGAAGCACTTTCACACAGGTAGGAAGATGGTTTATTTAATCTTTTCTCTGCTTATAAATGTTTATTCAGGTTGGATTTATTTGTATAATATTTGTATAAGTATAAATAAGGATTTATTATAGAATTTAATGACTTCCCTCCCCACCCCCCCACCTCGTTCTGGACGCCTAAGTTATAACCTGCGCCTGATTTTTTAATGTGTAGAACAGGTTTTTTCAGTTCTACAAAAATCTTCACTTGCTCCATTCTACTTTAGTTTGGAGTACATTTTCACCGTGGAAACTTTCAAATCAGGCGCCCCCTTTTGAAGAAAAAATTCTGTTCCAAACTAGAACTGTTCTACCTGACTAGAACTGCAGAAAAAAAAAATGTGGACAATTGCGATTTCTAAGATAGTCCGTTCTCCACCAGTTGCTCCTAAAAATCAGGCGCAAATCATGTGGAAACTTGGGCCCATAGAGAGACAACATCGAATAAATTAAGTATTTTATAATAAAATCAGCTATTTAAGAAGATCAAATCATACATATGATAATAAAGAAAATAATAACTTCCCTCTTTATTATCACAAATTAATCTTAAAACCGATTACACAAAGCTACTGAAGATCTGATAAATTATACAATTATGTACAAATTAAAATAAAATAAAAGCACAAGGATATTTGAAAACACGATTACAGTACAGTCAAGTCTTGCTTACATATTTATACCTTGGTTTGTACTCTATGAACAGATAGCAGTAAATTGTGCAGTGGTATAATTTATTCTGGGCTGGATTTTTGAGTTTTGGGGCAAAAACGCAAGCGATAAGTGAAAATTAACGTTTTCGCTGTGCTAACGATTTAAGGCGTAACTTTCGGCCTTTGGGTCTGCGCCCGCAAAGGGAGGCGTTGCACAAGTGTTCTCGGCCCAAAACGTGATCCTTGCCAACTTTAGTGTGGGGTCGGGAGCGCTGCGAGAGAGGACTTGGGAGGGGGGAAAAAAACATTCATAAGACCCTTAACTAACTAATCGCTACAAAAAAAATTAAAATTTTAACTGCCTTTTTTTTGCAGGTTTTCGAAACCACCGCTGCCGGCAGGCCTGCACCGACAGGCTATTCTAGGCACTGCATACAGTCGGGAGAGTGCCGAAACTTGATCGCAAATGGAGTCGTACCACGTCGGCGCACCTCTCCCCGGCGGTACTTGGAAGCGCCGCCGCAAACAGGTACCCGAGGATCCTGCCCGGGCTTTGCGACTGGGTTTTCACCGCGAATGGTCAAATTGCGGTGAAAACCCGGTTGCAAACCTCTCAAAATTCCGGCCCACGGGGCCCAAGTTTCCACAAGAAAAAAAAAACGGGTGCCCCTCCGAGCTGGGCGCCCGTTTTTTCGCGCCTAAAAAAATCCTCGGTATTCTCCACCTACCTGCAGATCTTCTGGCCCTCGGCGCAGCCAGCACGAGCTGTGGGGGGGCGGAGCCAGGTCCCTGCGCTGAAAACAGTGCCGGGACCTCTGCACATGCGCGCTACAGTGGGCACGCAAGTGCAGTAGCTCCAGGCGCCGAACTGTGTGGGAGGGGCCCGAAGCACGCAGCCCCTAGCCCTGGCTGAATGGCCTCACTGGGGCTGCGTGAATAAGGCTCCTCCCACGGCCAGCTCCCCCCCCACCCCGCCGACCAGACCCGACCGGACACCCCCTCCCCCCGCCGACCAGACACCCGCTCCGCCCCCCCCCCCCGACCCCCGGACTGGATCCGATCCGACCTCTCTCTTCC